>NC_056730.1:415666938-415941938 GCF_019279795.1 Protopterus annectens | reverse complement strand
GAAAGGGTAGCCCTAGTCCTGTTTGATTTATGCATATGCAGCAAGTCCATTAGGTTTTAGGCCTTGGATTGCTATGTAGGTCAGGCATAAGTCTCCCCTAAAAAGTCTCTATGATACGGAGTATAGTGACAGGGACTTTAGTTGGTCTGTGTAAGGCACATGCTGGAGCCCTTTGATCTTCTTTGTTAGAAACCTCTGGGGTCTCTCTAATTGCTGCAGGTGCTTAGTATGGTACATGCCAAATGGGGGCATCATACTCAATTATGGGCCTGATAACTACCGAGTACACAGGGTAATAACTTTTTGGATGGTACAGTGGTGCAGCGGTTACATTGTTGCCTCACAGCAAGAGAGTGTCCGATTTGATCCTCGGCTGGGGTGCCTTCTGTGCAGAGTCTGCATGTCCTCTATGTGTTTGTGTGGATTTCCTCTGGATACTCTGGTTTCCTCCCATGTTACAAAGACATGTGTCTGAACTGTTTCTCCCTGGGCCTCTGCTGAAAATTGGCTTTGTTCCAAGTTGGACTTTCCTGGTAAAAAATGTTAAATAAATAAATAAATATTTTTTCTCTTGAGGCAATGCCTTTGCTAATCAAGTGTGTTACATAGAAAGCTTTGGTGGTCGAAGTTAAAGCCGCAGTCAACTTGTGATCACAAGTCCATTACCACGTCATGGGTACTTAGGGTATTGTTGTTGATTTTGATAGTGTGAGGGGATATTGTTTGTGCCACAGTTAATGATGATGCATTTCTCTGCATTCAGTTTGAGACCGTGACTACTACACCAGTCACTGGTCTGCACGAGACTCTCCTGGAGTATACTGACATCATTTGAGGATTCAATGACTGCATCTAGTTTGCAGCCATCTGCAAACTTAGTCAGCCACAACCCTTTAGTTTTGACCTGAACTTCTAAAAAGTATATACCAAACAATAGGGGGCCCAGCACTGACCCCTGTGGCACCCCAATGGTAACAGGTCAGCTGGTTGATGTGGAGTCACCCACTTTGATGGTGTGTGTTTCTGGTTTGTAAGCCAGTTAGCAACCCATCTTACAACGAAGGGGTTTACATTCAGTTTGCTAGGTTTATCTGTAATGCCTGAACATGGGATTGTGTCTAAAGCCTTTGCCAGGTTGAGTTATGCTGTGTGCAAAGATCTGTCCTCGTCAATGGCCTTTATCACATTTTCAAAGAAATCCACCAGCTTTAATAGGCAGGATCTGCCCTTCACAAAGCCAAATTCGATAGGATCCAGGGTTTGGAGGTCACCTATGTCTTTATTTATGAGGTCCATAATGATACATTCCATGGCCTTACAGATGAGGCTGGTCAGGCTTATGGGTCTGTAATTCCCCGGGTCTGTTGTTAGGCCACCTTTGTGGAGGGGAATAACTGTTGCTGTCTACCATTCCACAGGAACAAAGCCTATGGTTAGGCTATGAATGAAAAGGATACTTAGTGGTGATGCTAGTTCATGTTTTAGCCTGTTTAGAAGACAGCCTGGGATGTCATCTGATCCCACAGAGGAGGTGTTTTTTTGCCTTGGACAAGGCTTTGAGGACTTGTTCTTCAGATGTGTGTGTGTGTGTGTGTGTGTGTGTGTGTGTGTGTGAGTGTGGGGGTTAAGTTTTGTTGTAAGTTAGGCGGGAATAGGAGAGTGAAATTTGCACCAACCCTATCTGCTAACAGGGGTCAGTGTGTGTGATACCATTGGCCACTAGTTCTGCACATGCTTGGGTCCTACCCTTTAGGTTATGTACATAGCTGTAAAAGGCTTTATTGTCATCGTTGGCTGTACTTGCTAAGTGTCTCTCAAAGGAGCCGTTTGAGGATTTGACAAGTTGTCTTCTTTGCCTGTTGAGGCTGAGGAGGTTGCTTTTCCATTGTTCAGGCCTTGCTTTTGTTTTCTTGGACAGCAACTTTTTGCATTTATTGTGAAGTTTGTTGATGATGGATATCCACCATGGCAGCTTGTTTTTCTTTGGGGCACTGCCTTTGATTCTTTTTGGTATGGCCAAGTTTATACACTTATGCAAGTGACTGTACAGGGCTTTAGTGTAAGCTTTGGCGTAGTTATCACTTTCAACTTGGGATGGGGCCTGGAATGTATCTATATCTTCACCTACGAGAGTATAGTTTGCCTTGGTGGAGTTCTTTAGTCTAATTTCACCCTTTGTGAGTTCTGGTGTTAGTGCCCAGCTTGAAGGTGACTTATTTGTGGTCAGTGTTAACTAATGAGGGTCCAACAGTTGCAGCACTGCATCTGTTTGACATGTCAGTGAGGACCAGATCCAGAATGTCTGTTCCCCTTGTTGGGGTATGGACAATTTGTTCCAGGGCATTTGAATGAACAAAGTCAAGGAACTTCTGTGCTAGTGAGTTAGGGCTAGCATACATTTCCAGTTTATGTGTCCTGTTAGTACTGTCCTCTCTGATAATTTTGAAAAACATCTCAGTTGTTCAGCAAAGCTATTTTCTGAACCACCAGATATCATTTGCTGCATAGAACTGGAGCTGAATGTGTTTGTGTACATCTGAACTGCCATAAGGCTAAGTGATATATGCCCTCCACCACCACTAAACAGCAATTGGCATTCATGGCAAAAATTATTCTTTTCTGCAGGCAGATATATAGACCTTGACCGATAAAAATGACAGTAAGAGTGACAGTAGCACACAGGAAAAAAAAAAGTTATGTCTTACCACAATGTTCCATCTGTGTTGTTGATCGTCACCAATCCTTGACAGTGGGTTTGGTTCTGAACCTCAGAACCGACTCGGCCATATCTTTCAGCTTGCGCTCTCCAAACTCTCGAGTCAGGCACTACCCATAATGCTCCTCAGAGAGATTAACTCAGATCGAGTTTGCCAAATAATAGTATATAGAAAAAATAATACGGTTAACTGTAGAAAGTATAGACAAAGCGGCTATATATGAGTCCTTAATGAGAAACTAGCTAAGAGCTAGTCTCATCTACTAACAGTCTTAGGATGGGGGAAGATGGGTGGGGATGTCAAGGACTGTTGAAGATCAACAACACAGATGGAACGTTATGGTAAGACATGACTTCTTTATCTGATGTTGTTAATCTTCACCAAATCCTTGACAGTGGAACAGAATCCCAAGCTTTTTTAGCCTTGAGAGGTCTCATGGAAGAATATTCCGAAGCATCACAGAGCCAAAGGATGCTCAACCCCTCGAGACATGATCTAATTTGTAATGCGTTATAAAGGTATGACAAGATGATGAAATGGCTGCTGCACAGATGTCATCTAGAGAAGCTCTGGCATAATCACAGAAGAGTCATTCAAGCCTAAATGAAAATTTGAAATTGCTGCCAGATGAACTTTTATCGTAGATGTGGAAGAACCTGACTGAAAAAGTGTATTTAGAAAATCTAGAACTTCATGGATAGAGCTGGTATAAGGGGTCCAAGTCCTTTATCCAAGGCCCATCTAGTAAATTTTTCCCATTTGCTTTGATATAGTTTTCTAGAAGAAGGCTTGTGATGAGCAATAATAATGCATTGGACAGGAGAAGAAAGGAAAGGATGCGTGGCAATCATGGGAATTGGAGAAGCCACGCAGTGAGCTTGAGATGTTGGAGATTCAGATGAACCATTCCCCTTCGGGTGGGTTAGCAGACTTGGAAATGGGTTCAAAATCCATGTTTTTCGTATTAGATGAGGCCAAAGGAAGGAAAACTAAACTTGTCAAGGCCAGAAGGGGCAATGAGGATTACTGAATTCTCTGGCCTTTTGACTTTCTTTAGGAATTGCGATATGAGAGGAGTTAGGAGAAAGGCATATAA
The DNA here is from genome assembly GCF_019279795.1 of Protopterus annectens. NCBI lineage: Eukaryota > Metazoa > Chordata > Ceratodontiformes > Protopteridae > Protopterus > Protopterus annectens. The sequence goes on along the minus strand of NC_056730.1, from coordinate 415,938,125 downwards.
CAGACTGGGAGGCCAATTGTGAAGGACAGCATCTCTTGGTGACTCCCCAGGGGGGGGGATTAGGGCAAAGTAACTTCTGCACTTGTTGTTCAGGGGAGAGGCAAAGAGGTCTCAGCAAATTTGGCCCCAATGGCGAAATAGTTTGTTCGCCACTACAGGATTGACAGACCATGCGTGAGGTATGAGAATAGACCTGCTCAGCTTGTCTGCTATCACGATGGAACTTCCTGGAATGTGTGTTGTCATAAGAAAGCGGTTGGAAGAGATCGCCCAATGCCAAATTCTGAATTCTTCTCAACATAGTGGGTAAGATTTGGTTCCCCCTTGTTTGTTTATATACCAGACTACCGATATGTTGTCTGTCTGAACTGCAACTGTCCCGTGAGGAAGGACGTCTTGGAATGCTTGGAACGCAAATAGCACTGCCCTCATTTCTAGAACACTGATGTGCAAGTTGGCATCCAACTGGGACCATGTGCCTTGGACTGTCTTTCCCTGATAATGCCCCTCCCATCTGGGAAGCATCCGTGGTCACTATGGCTTGGGGCTGAGGAAGAATAAATGGCCGGTCCAAGAGAATCTGGTTGGAATGTAGCCACCATTTGAGATCCTGTTTGCAATGGTTGGTAATCAAAACTGGATGAGACATCGGTTGATGCATGAGAGCCCATTGGGAAGCTAGTAGCCACTGCAAGATTCGAATATGAAACCTCGCTAGAGGAACCAGAGTGATTGATGCAGCCATGGAACCCAAGGTTTGAAGAACGGGTCTTGCTGAAACCTTGTCACTCTGACAAATTTTCCTGACTTGGATTTTGATGCGTTGTAGTCTTTCTGGAGGGAGAGATGCAATCCCCGAGACGGTGTCTAAATGAGCACCAATGAAATCCAGTTGCTGAGATGGCTGAAGGTTGGACTTTTCGAAATTTATTGTTATACCTAGCGACGTACAAATATTTATGGTGTAGTCTCTTGCCTAGTCTAGATTATGCCTTGTGGTGAAGAGCCAATCATCGAGATATGGAAAGACTCGAAAACTTTGCAGTCTGAGATGAGCTGCAACTACTGCCATGCATTTGGTGAACACCCTGGGGGCTGTGGTGGGTCCAAAGGGCAGTGCTCTGAACTGCTAATGACTGGCTCTTAGCCAGAAGCACAGAAAACTCCTGGAGCTTTTTCCCATTTTTATGTGGTAATAAGCGTCTTACAGGTCTATAGAGCACATCCAGTTTCCTTTTTCCAAGAACAGAAGTATGGATTGACCAAAGTTTGCTGTACAGCCTTGTTGAACTGGGTGAGATCCAAAATGGGTCTCCAGTCCCTTGTTCTTTTGGGCATTAAAAAGAATCTTGAGTAAACCCCGGATCCTATTTGGTCTGGTGGAACTTTTTGGATGACTCTTATTTTGAGCAGTTTTTGGATTTCTAAGACTGCTGCCACCCTTTGATTGGGTGGAACATCAGGGAGAGTTTTGTGGGGGTTTGGGACTTACAACTAGTGGAATTTTGTAACCTCTGGATATTTATCCCCTGCACCCATTTGTCTGAAGTTATCAATTGCCAGGCATGTAAGTGCAAAGACATTCGGTCCCTAACTGCCTCCAGAGGAAGGCAATCGGGCCCCCATTTAGGGATGCTGATAGGAAGTTCCAGAGGAAAATTCTCTGGACCCTTGACTTTGCAGTCCATTTCTGTCTCTAGGATGTCTTCCATTGCTTCCCCCTCTGCCCTGGGGGAAGTCTTTGCCTCGTGAGTCTTGGAAAGGCCCTTTGGATTTTCTAAACCATAGTCTCCCACTCCTTTGATTTCTAGAATAAGGTCTTTGAGGAGTGGAGAAACATATGCTTACACCAGATAGGATCTTACCATCTTTCTCACATCTGGCTAGGGTGTCTTTTACCTTGCGGTCAAAAATGGTGGATCCGTCAAAAAAAGCATTGACGAATCACACTTTAAATTGTTCTGCAAAGTCACACAAGCACATCCAGGAATGCCTTCTGATGGCTATACCTATACCTGCTGCCCTGGTCATCCCTTCAGCTGCATGCGTAATGAGCCTCATGGACCAATTGGAGATAGCATCAAGGGTTGCAAGCTGGGAGGTGACTTTGTCACGGACCCCTTCAGCCACTGCTCCTGAGAGAGTGTTTGAAAGCTCTTTAATCAAATATCTCTGTAATCTTCTAAAAATGTGCCACATAGTTCAAGGACTTTAGAGCGAAGGTTGTTGAAGCATAAACATGGGTCCACATTCTATCCAAAGTCCTAGACTCCTTGTTAGGAGAATGGATAGTGGGACTCTCTTCAGCGAGTTCCTTTTTGTTGGCAGCCGCTATCAACATGGCGTCGGCAGGAATCCCTTTAGACCAATATGGTTCATCTTTGGGGGCCGATCATATCCGGTTAGGTTTCTTGGGTATTCGCTCTATGGAGTTGGGCATCTTCCATGCCTGCTGAGCAATCAATTTAATAAGATTGTCAGTGGGTGGAGAGACCCAAGTGGTAGAGGGATGGGCACAAAAAGCCTCCAGGTATACTGATTCCTCCAAGGAAGACTAGATGGATGACCAGCCACCCCTCTGTTTCAAGATTTCCAGGATGTCCCCAAAGGAAACATCAGTGACCTGGGGGAACCTTCCCCTTCATCAAAATCAGTATCTTCAGTGTAAGACTCTTCCAGGGAGTCCAGGTGTTTCCTCTTGCACTTCCTCTTCGCAGGGACTTCCTTGGGGGGGATGATATGGGGAAGTGTCTGAAGAGGAGACCACTAAAGTGGGAGTTACCTGGGACTCTTATGCCCTCTGTCCCGGGGGTGAAACTAATGGTAGCTCAGGTCGAGAGGAAGAAGAAATCTGTCCTGACAGGGATGGCAAAGACTGAAAATCCCCAATGGATAATGCCTTCTCCATAATCCGGAAGGCAGGCCCCCCCCATAGAGGGATGGAAGCCTGGAACTGAAACAGACTACTTCGGAACTGGGGTCACACCACGCACCGAGGAGACCGCCTCCGGAATAGGAGCCTAGGTCGACACTACAAGGGCTGAGGCACCAAGAGGTATAGACGGTTCCGAAGGAACCGAAAAGGTACCATGCATCTCGGACCTGACCAGAGAGTCTCGACCCTGGAGGTCTCCGGTGCCGAAAGCTCAGAGATACTCAAGACAGTTCTCAGAACCAAAGATGAAGGTGCTACTAGAATTGAGTTAGTCGGAGCTGGGAGTGTTGGGATCGAAGGCTCCAAAGGCTCATCTAGAGTTGGAGGAGGAGGGTATGAGGGGGTCATAGGATGGACAGTTTCTAAGCCGGTTTGGCTTTGAACCAAAGGTAATCCTCTTGCCACAAGTAGATGATCCACTAGTCTCATAATATCCTCTTCTGATAGACTCTTAGTAGAACGTACCGCTGCAGTGGAAGGAGATCACGGTGGTCTCACTTCCACAAATGGGGTATCTCTGAATGGGTCCACAGAAGTGGGAGTATGAAGTTCTTGGGAGCGCAGTCAACCCTGACTGCTTAGGTACCGATTTATCATTAGGTACCTAAGTAGAGGCTGTTGGCTCAGAAGCCAGTTTAGTAGGTGTAGTCAAGTCCTCTGGTGCGATTTAGCCATTTTTCTAGTTGGTTCCGAGGACTTCGGAACTGAGGATGATCTTTTCTTTGAGCCATGGGAAGATGATGATGACGAAGCGCAAGTTTTCTCCCTGGATTCAGAGATGGCCTCGTCGAAGGTAGAGTTCAGAAGCCCTTTCAAAATTAGTTTGTTTTTGCTTTTTGTCAACGTGCAGGTAGAAAACCCTGTGACAAATTACACAATTCTCTTGCAAATGAATCCTGCCAAGATAGTACACACACAAGGTATGTCCGTCTGAGTTGGGCAAAGAAAAAAAAAACAATACCAGTGAAGTTATTAAGAAATACCTTTAAAGATATTTAAAACAGAAAGGAAGGAGTACCAACAATGGTACTGGACAGTTTACCTACACTAGAAAAAGAGAATGAAGGAAAGGTTAATTAGTGAAGTAAGAGGAGTGGGTAGAAGTACTAAAAAATGCAAGAAATACAAGAGTTTAAAGAATGAAGAGAATTATACAAAAAGAAATTTGAAAACACTTACATTAATTAGGCCAAGGCTCAATAGAATGAACAAACACATCTGGCCTGTGAAGCGGCAAATGAGATCTGACGTAATCTCTGTGAGGAGCATTATGGGTAGTGCCTGGCTCTAGAGTTTGGAGGGCGCGAGCTGAAAGATGGGGCCAAGTCAGTTCCATGGTTCAGAAACTAACCTACTGTCAAGGATTCGGTGAAGATTAACAACATCAGATTTATTATTTACATTTGAGGTAGGAAACTGCCTTTCTTAGCGTAGTATTTACAAGCAATAGTTGACAGAGCTTTATACAAATTATAAATGAAACATCAATCCTTGGCACAGCAACTGTAGTTCTAAATCTACTCACCTTGCACTAGAATAGTAAGGATTGCCTTCTTCTTCAAACCGTCTGATTATTGGCTCCTTCAGCGCTGCCTCTTCTGCTGCAGAGAACTGTGGAAAATAATAAAATCATTAGGCTATGCTCTGGCTTCAGTTGCTGTGTATTTCAGTGAAATAGCAAGCAGAAGAGGGCTACAATAACACTAAGATATCAATGCCTGATAGCAGCCCTCAGCAGCAAAGTGATGTAGTGATGTAGGCTGTTGCTGCAGCTGTCTCAGCTGAATTCACAACATTCACTTCTCCAGATGGTGTGGTGTTTGGGTGTATACAAGGGTTTTCAGCATCTGTCTCTCATCTTCTAATATTTACAGTGTTAAAAACAAAAAAAGGTATGCAGACTGGCTACTTCAATAAAAGAAAATAATGAAAAATGTCCCCAAGATTGTACTGTGCACAGCTCTTTTCATTTGGTCTTTCCTGTAAATAAGCCCTGGGATCAGTGGGACCAAATTACCAAAGTCTAAGAAAGAAAGAAAAAGTAAAGCAGTCTACTACTAGAAAAGCTATCCGCTACAAAAAGATGAACTACATCTTGAAATGTAACCCCTACAGTAGTATTTATTATGCACAGGACAACTTATGGTCTTTTAGCAAAATTTTTTGAAACATCACGAAAATGACATCGGATCCTTAAAAATGAGCATTTCCTCACCATACTAACCTTAAAGCAGACTTATAGTCTTGTTAATCATTAATATGCTTGCATTGCTTTTCACATTTTGCTGTTCACATTTCTACAGAAAATGTGGTTACTACAAGATGTCAGGAATGAGTTGCTGGTTTACTTCACATTTGTGAACACATAACATAATCAGTACTATAAGGTTGTACTTCACCTGCTGTATAGACTGCTGTGTGAACTAGGTAAAGGCATGGAATGCTTCATCATTCTGTGTCCTGCGTTTGTAGGTAACAACATTCCTGACAATATCAACCTGTGTTTGAAACAATGTAATTTTATTGTGTCATGCACACATAATGAAAAGGTATATTATATTATATTATATTATAACCCAAGATGCTATGTGTGACAATATCAGCCTGTGTTGAAACAATGTAATATGTCTGTAATTTTATCTTGTAGTTATACTTACAACTTATCGTGCTTCATAAATACAACGTGTACTTAAAAACAAGTCTCAAAATAGTGTAATCATGTCTGATATTATCAAGCTGTGCAAGTACATTTTCTTCTACTTTATCTAGTAAACTGTAATGGAGCTTTTCTCCCTGGGCTCTTCCACACTGAAGACAACTGAAAACAAAATCTGTCACTTCATCACTAACTCACCTTCTAATAAGCACCACTGTCTTACCTTAAAAAAAATGTTGCCCAGTGTAGGACAGAGTAGACCTTCTTCTAGTCTCTCATCTTTAAACTTCTCCAACCAAATTCCCACCTCTAGCTGCCCTTCATACTAAACACTATACAACTTCAGATGCTTCTTCCAAACAACCAAACCAGTATAATCCTGAGAAACCAGCCTACAGTGCACCAACCACTACTAATTCATCCTTGCTCCTAAAATATGGGAATCCCTCTTTCCATCTAAAGGAACTACAATCCCCATTCCCTATCTTCAAAGCTTAAATTAAAAAAAATCTTTCACACCAACTCAAGCTGTACATGCCACACAGCTAACAGGCAGATTATATTTGAAAAAGGCACTATTAAACTGTGACCAGAGTTAAGGGGTTGCTGCTGACTAGGTCCCAGGTCATGTACCTATAGTGGCCAGTACAGCGAAAGGTCAAATTCCAACAAAATTATTTGAGAGGATTTAAGATTATTAGTAGCACTTATTTAAAAACAATAACATGCAGGGCTGTTAAGGCAGGCTGAAATCTTCCTTAAACTCAGTGCAGGTACCCTATGTTGCTTCAGCTTGCTTAGTGACTGCCCTTATAGCTGGAGACAATGCACATTAAGAGGAACTGGTGTGTCCGCTTGATACCTCAGGCTTAACACAGACCTTTATAGGGCTATTATCTTGTTTAAACTTAGATCAGGTACCCTATGTGATTTTAGCTTTCTTAGTGACTGCCCTCACAGTTGGAGACAAAGTACATTAGAAGGGAAGTGTGTGGTTGCTTGATAGCTGGGGCTGACCAAGACTCTCATACAAATACTTGCATATGCATACTTCACTTCAAGCACTGCTGAAACACTTCCAAACATCAGCTAAACTCCTTCACCCATCATATCATAAAAAATCAAAATTACAATTAAGTGGCAACATACACTCTAACGCAGGCCCTAAATCTATACAACAAAACCTCTTAATGACTCAACAAACTTCTCAACCAACAACAGCTGCCAGCTGCTTGCCCCTTACCAACATACCTAAAAATAGTTCAGACATTCTCCTCATTATCGTGAATCTCAGAAGCTTATTAAACAAAATACACAAATTCCATGCTGCCCTCTCTCTATACAACCCTGACATTGCAGTGCTAACAGAAACCTGACTTAAACCCCACATAAACAATAACTAAATCCTACCCCCTAGCCACAACATTCTCAGGCCAGACAGTATAACAAAGCATGGTGGAGGTGTAGCAATAATAAATAAAGACTCAATTAATACTGAGCTATTACAAGCAACCCCCCCAAGACCTAAACAACACTGAATACTAACCTCCTGCCTAAAAATCAACCACAACAAACGTATAATATTACTATCAGTATACATCCTTCCCAGTAGCAACACAGCTATAATTGAAAAAAAGAAGTTATGTACTCACCATAACGTTCCATCTGAGTAGTTCTACTTCATTTGTCTTCAACCTGTGGGATCCCGGATCCGTATCGGATCAAAGCCAGCAATTTCACTAGCATCTGCTCCGAGCTCCAAGCTCCTGCTCTTATCCATAATACACCTCCACTACCTTCCAACCCCCAGATCGAGTTTGCTGACCCTTATACTGGTAACCTGACCTGAAAAATACTTTATGACATACAACTGCAGCCCTCAGGCTGTCCATATAACAAGGTCAGGGAGATGGAGGGAGGGACGGCTGAAGGGAAATGAAGTAGAACTACTCAGATGGAATGTTATGGTGAGTACATAACTTCTTTATCTGTAGTAGTTTACTTCATTTGGTCTCCAACCTGTGGGACAGAGTCCCCAGCTACTAAACTCCTGGGTGACCCTCATGGAAGGATATTCAGAAGCACCGCGGAACCAAAGGATGCTCACCGTCTAGAAGTCAAATCCAATTTGTAGTGAGAAATAAAGGTATTAGATGAGGACCAAGTAGCTGCAGAACAAATATCATCCAATGAGACTCTAGACCAAAAGGTTGCAGAAGTAGCCATGGACCTAGTGGAATGAGCTTTCACCTGACCCGAAGGAGACATACCTTTGTCCTTAAAGGATGCAGAAGGAAATCCAGCTAGCAATAGTGCCCTTGGAGATAGGTTTACCCAAAAAGGGTTTAGAGAAGGACTCATGGAAGTTTTTGGTCCTGTGTAAATAAAATTGTAACTGTCTATGAACATCCAACAACTGGAGTTTGTATTCCATTTTGTTAGCAAAGTTAGGAAAGAAGACCGGTAAATTAATGGTCCAATTGATATTAACCTTGTGATGCCACCTTAGGAAGAAAGGACAGATTGGTCCGAAGGGAAACCCTATCTATTGAAAATCATATATGGAACTTTGATGGACAAAGCTTTCAGTTCTGAAACCCTTTTAGCAGAAGTGATAGCCACCATGAATGCTGTTTTCCAAGATAAAAATTTTAGATCTATGGTTGCAGCCGGTTCAAATGACGGAGCCACCAAAGCTTGAAGAACCATAGTAAGGTCCAATGGGGGAACAGGATCCTTGACGGGGGGCATAACAGAAAGGTCCCTTTGATAAAGGCTTTACACAGTCTGGAGGAGGCCAGTGAGGCAGAATTCTCACCCACATGAAAATGAGAAATGGCAGTCAATTGAACTTTGATACCAGAAGAACAAGCTCCCTGTTGAAAAATATTGGCTAGGAAATCAAGAATGGCAGAAATAGGAGCTGTGAAAGGGTCTAAACTCCTTTGAGAAGGCCAAAAGGAAAAACATTTCCATTTGCTGTGGTAAACCTTCCTGGTTGAAGACTTATGAGCAGCCACCAGAAAAGACCTAACTGAAGAGGATAATCCAGGAGTCCTAATGATCACGGGAACTGGAGCAGTCAAGCCGTGAGCTTTAAACTGTCCAGGTTCGGATGAGGAACCCCCGATGGGTGTGACATCAGATCCTGAATGGGATCCAACATCCAGGGCAGAGCCAGAAGATGAGACCAAAGGAAGGGAAACCATACCTCGCAAGGCCAAAATGGGGCAATGAAGATCACCTTGCTCCTCAGTCAACGAGCTTTCTGTAGAAACCTCAAAAGAGGTACTGGATGGTAAGCATACAGAAGACCGGGAGGTCAAGCATGGACTAGAGCCTCTCTGGGGGACTCCCCTGTCAGGGGTTTCAGAGTGAAAAACTCACTGCACTTTCCATTGCAAGGAGATGCGAAGAGATCGCAGCAAGGCTGACCCCAATCCAGGAAGATCTGCTCCGCTACTGAAAGATTCAGAGACCACTCATAAGGCATCCGAATAGTCCGACTTAACCTGTCCGCTAGAAAGTTGGACCATCCTGGAATGTGTGTTACTATGAGAAAGCGACTGGTGGAGATCGCCCATCCCCACACTCTTGTGGCCTCACAACAAAGGGGATAAGATCTGGTCCCTCCCTGTCTGCTGATGTACCAGACCACTGACATGTTGTCTGACTGAATTGCAATGGTTCCCAGAGGAAGAAAGGCATGAAGGGCCTGCAATGCCAAAAGGACCACCCACATCTGTAGAACATTTATGTGCAAGCTGGTCCCTACAGGGGACCACAGGCCTTGGACTGTCCTGCCCGAACAATGCCCCCCCCACCTGTGTTGGGAGGTGTCTGTGGTCACTGTGGCTTGGACAAGGGCTGAAACAAAGGGTCGTCGCTCCAAGATCTCCGGAGAGCACATCCACCACAGAAGGGACAACCAACAGACTCGACTGAGTTGTATTGGATATGATAATGGAAGTTCCAACAGGGACCATTGTACAGCTAGTGTCCACTGCAGAATTCTCATATGTAACTGGGCGCATGGAAGAAGTGTTATGGTCACTGACATTGAACCTAAGGCCCTGATTCTGCCGATGGAAGATGAGAATGGTAGATCAGAGAGACATGCATCCCCAGGTTTTGTACTCTCTCCGAGGTCAGGAAGATTTTGCACTGTAAGATGTCTATCCTTGCCCCAATGTAGTCCATCACCTGGACAGGATTTAGAAGTGATTTGGCTGCATTGATTGTGATCCACAAATGCAGAGCAAGCTTTAAGAAATAATCCCTGGTTTGAGAAAGTAGACACCTGGTGGGAGCAGTGAGGAGCCAGTCACCCAGGTATGGGAAGACCTAAATCCCCTGAAGCCTCAGGTACAACCGCCTTCACTTTGGTGAACACCCTGGAGGTTGTGGTGAGACCAAAGGGTAGGGCTCAAAACTGGTAATGATTGACTCCTAGCCAGAAGTGGAAGAACTTCCTGGAGCTTTTGTGCATCTTTATGAGATAGTAGGCATCCAGGAGGTCTAACGAGCACATCCAGTCGCTCTCTTGCAGGTACGGCACAATGGACTATAGTGTGACCATCCAGAATTTCTCTTTGGCAACTGACAGGTTCAGGGTAGATAGGTCCAGAATGGGCCTTAAGTCCCCCATTTTCTTTGGCACCAAAAAGAACCTGGAGTAGAAGCCCGATATGGACTGATCTGGGGGAACGGGTTCGATGGCTCATTTTTCTAGCAGCCTGGAAATTTCCTGTGCTGCTGCCTCCCTTTGCGTGGGTGGTACAGCCGGGAGGTGTTTGGGAGGAACCACAAAGGGGATAGAGTATCCTCTGGATATGATCTGAAGCACCCAGCAGTCTGATGTTATGGACTCCCATGCCAGCAGGTGCAATGACAATCGTCCCCTAAATGCCTCCAGAATAGAGCAGTCGGGCAACCCCTCAGGGTTGCTGTCCAGGCCTGTCCGAGAAAGGTTCTCGAGACCCAAAATTCCTTGCACCCCCTCTGCCTCTGGGCTGGTGTGCATTCTGTCCCCCTCTGCCTCTGGGGGAAGAAGAGCCCTGAGTGTCCTGGGAATACTGTGACTTACAGAACCACATCTTCTTTTGCCCTCTCTGATTCTGGGAGAAGGATCTTTGAGGGTTCGAGAAGCGGATTCTAATGGCAGGCAGTATCTTCCCATCCTTTTCACTCTGGACTAAAATCTCTTTGCCGGTCTTACCAAAGAGAGTAGAGCCGTCATAAGGGGCACTGGCAAAGGACACCTTGAAAGGTTCCGAAAACTGACATAGTCTGAGCCAGTAGTTGCGCCTCATGGATATGCCAGACCCAGCTGCCCTAGCCACTACTTCAGTAGCATGTGAGAGGAGTCGCATGGACATGTTGGAGACTGATTTCAAAGTGGCCATCCTCGTGGAGAACGAGTTCCTGTCCTCCTGCGACATGGATTTAGGGGGAGACTCAGCCAGCTCCTTGACCAGGTTGTGCTGCAGTCTCATGACATGGGCCAGGTAGTTCAGTGCCCTAATGGAAAAGGTTGCTGACACATGAACCCGCTTCCCTAAGCGGTCCATCATCCGCGACTCTCGGTCAGGAGGGTGAACCGAGGAACTCTCTTGGGCTAGTTCCTTCTTCGTGGCTGCTGCTACCACCATAGCATCTACGGGGAGCCCTTGTTCCACGCTGGTCTATCTGAAGGTGGACTCAAGATCTTATCAGGACGTTTAGGAATTGGTTCCATGATGTCCGGCTCCTTCCAGGCCCGCGAGGTGACCAGGTTCTCCAGGGGATCTGCGGGAGGGGACACCAAGGAAGTAGATGGGCCTGTGCCGAAAGCCTCCAGGAACATGGACTCGTTAGAAGAAGGTTTGGGGGCGGACCAACCTCCTTGTTGGCGAAGGATTTTCACGATATCTCCAAAGGAGACATCCTCGGGAGGTGATCTGGGGGAACCGTCCCCATTATCCAAATCCGTGTCCTTGGTGAGGGACTTGGGGGAGTCCAAATTCCTCCTCTTACACGTATGCTTGCGAGGCACATTTCCAGTGGGGCTCTCCGGAGGGAACTTGCAAGCCACTTGTTCCTCAGGGGGAACCATCTGGGGCTCCTCGAGCATGGGCTGTCCATTTGGTAAAATTATGGGATTCGTAGATAGAGCTGAGGGGGTTGGGGCGGAATCCGAGGGGCTAGTCAAGGGTCTCAATCCAGCAGAGTGAACCCTTTCTATTATGTCGAATGCCGAGTGAGAACGAAACTCCTGTGGAACCAATAAGGAAGCTGGTCTCCCTGTGTCCGACGTGAAAATCGTAGCCGAGCCCGTAGTGGAAGGAGGTCCAAGGGAGGGGAACTTGGCTCAACACCGGATCCGATCAAAAAAGTCCTGCTCTCTTGGATCCGACACCCAAGCTCCGGCTCCGAGAGCCGCTTGGATCCGAACTGGTTGGATCTGACACACTCCAGGCAGCTGTTGGCTTTGATGAAGCAGGTACTGTCGGTGACAACCCCCTGACTAAGGCCATCCTCGGATCTGAGTACTCCGAACCCGGTGGATGGATCGGAGAAGGAGAAATCTGTGTGAAAAAGGGAATCAAGCTCCCCCCTCCAAAGTAAGAATGAACCTCCTCATCATTTTATCCATGTCAACTTCCGATAAGCTCCGCGTGGATCTCGACGAGGCCATGGACTCCGATCTGGCGGGTCGAGGAACCGAGACCCTAGATGGAGAACGTGTCTCCTCCGGCTCCGGGGAAAATCTCAGAGATCGGAACCAAGGGGAGTCACGGATCCTAGGCTGACTTTTGGCAGGAGAAGGAAGGTCTGGGGACCTCTTACGTTTGTCTGGTCTGTGAGATTTTGTCTCTCTCTCCTTCTCTCTGCCCCTTTTCCGCTCCACTTCCACAGGCTTTGAAACGGGAGGTTGAGTCCCAGCCTGGGAGGGAGGAGAAGCAAGTGCAAGAAAGGAAGGAGAAGCAGCCACAGCAGCCACTGTGACCAAAGCCGAGGACGAGACAACCGCCTCAGAAGTGGGAAGAAGGCCTTTCATGGCCAACTTAGCCTTCCAGTACTTGATATCGTGCAGGTTAAAACCCATGCATATAGAGCAGTCAGTATTCAGAGGGGCAACGCCCAAGCACATTACACAAAGAGTGTGGCCATCTGCAGGAGACAATTTATGGCCACACTCAGTGCACCTTTTAAACACAGGCTCATCAGCCATGCTTTTATCCAAGCCAATCAAAGTAGAGAAGGGAAAAAAAAGGAGAGAAAAAATTACCAGTTTTCCCACTCAGACCACTCACCACACACTCAAGTCACACAGAGCACACTGCGGGGGGAGGGGAAGCAAAGCTAATAACACTAACAAACTAATTCTAAACTACAAAAAGGGTTCTGTTATGCGATGCACCACGAGGGAGGAGAAGAGAACCTACACTAAACACTTACACTAATATTACAGAGAAAAAAGCTGTTTAAAAGCAGAAAAACCCACTCACTATTCAAAGCTCAGGAGATCATGATGCTTCAGCAAGCTGCGACAAACGAGAGCTGGGGGTTGGAAGGTAGTGGAGGTGTATTATGGGTAAGGGGAGGAGCTTGGAGCTTGGAGCAGATGCTAATGAAATTGCCATCTCGGATCTGATATGGATCAGGGATCCCACAGGTTGAAGACCAAATGAAATAAACTACTTCAGATCCTACTTTCATGGTCATCCATCACATTCAGCCAAGAATCCATAATAGTAGATTTCAATACTGACTGGCAGACTTGTTCTTCAGATAATCCCTCCCAGTACATAAACTTACAGTTGCACCCAAATGATACATACACCAATAAGGGTTGACAAAAACAGCAACAAACAGGCAATTTGTCACTGGACCCTTACTAACAAACCCTCACTGATCTATCAATCGGGTAGCCTTCCAGACAGCAATCTACCAACCTACTTCCTCAGGCACCATAACTGTCCCACAAAAACTATAACATACAAGCAAGTACGCAATAAAATAAACTTCTCCACAGACATTTTTAAATTACTTTTCTAAAACTGCAACTGGTCTCCTATAAAAAAAAAAAAAACCTCCCACTAGACTCAACTGTTCAATATTTCAACAATAAACTTCTTGATATACTAAACAGGCTGGCTCCTATCAGGAATATTAGAACTAAAACTAACTACTGTATATGCCTTACTAAGGAAATCACACAACTACTAAAACAAAGAGGGGTCCCAATATCAGGGTCCACAAAAGCAAAAATTCCTTTGATAACTATTGCCTCTTAAAAAATATATGCAAACACAAATCAAGAGTTATAAAAAACTCTACTACACCACAATCCAACACAAACACAAAAATAATCCACAAAAATTCTGGGGTACCACGAATCAAATTCTATATCTAGGTCAAACCTCAACCCAAACTCCAAATACCACAAACTCTAATGAAAGTATAGCATCCCAATTTAACTCTTTTTTTTTTTCACAAAGTCTATACTCTCACTCAAAAAAACACAAATAATACCCAACAACTCACCCAACCTAGAACCAATGTCACCCCCACCACAGTCTCTCTACAAGCCATCCAAGCAGACAAAATAAAAAAAAAATTGTAAGGCAAACTAAAACCCACATCACTTGCTCCTGATAAACTTCCAAATGACTACCTCAAAAGTCAGCAGCTGATGTCATCTCTTACCCTGTATCTATCTTGATCAATATATTCATGTCTGAACAATACATCCCTAAGATTTGGAAAATTTCCTATGTAATCCCTCTCCACAAAGGTGGCTCATCACTAGAACGTTCCAACTATAGACCAATATCCATAGTATCTCCTCTCTCAAAAATATTAGAGAAATGCATCCACTCTCATTTAATGGACCAGCTAGTAACTAATAATCTAGTCAATTCACAACATGGATTCTGACCCATCCAGAGTATCACAACTGTCCTACTTAGCTTCACCAATACTGTAAATCAACTCAGAAATGAGGAGCAAATTGTCTCCTCTATATTTCTGTCAAAGGCATTTAACACAGTATCACACCACCTGCTCTTACTTGAGCTCGCAACCCTTGACCTATCTAAAGATGCCCTCTCCTAGTTCCACAGCTATCTTTCAGATCACCAACAAGCTGTCAAGTGGCAAAATAATCTCTCTTCCCCTACTACCTGTAACAGTATGTGTTCCACAAGGTTCTATAATTGATCCACTTCTTTTCTCTGTCTTTACAAACTTCACACTCTAACCAGCCTTGCCACTATCATACAATATACAGATGACTCCACTGTCATCTGTGCTGCACCCATTTTACCACAGCTTCAAGAAATTACTCAAAACTCCTTCTCTGCCATCTTAATCTTACCTATGTAACTATCAACTCATTCTAAACACCAACAAAACCAAACTAATGCTTTTCCTCAATAACCATCCCAAAGCAAACAACCTCACCAGCACCTTAAAATCACCTCAACTAATCACACACTGATTGATCCAGTCAATGAAACCAAACTACTAGGTGTCACCACTGATAACAGTTTGAGATCTGACAAACATATATCACTAGCTATTAAAAAAACCCACATTAAATTAGGCTCTATCTATAGAACTAAAGCTTACCTTACCAATTCATCCAGACAAGCAATTGCCAGGACCCACCTATTATCCACACTAATGTACCCTTCCCTTGTACTTACAAACCTCAGGAAAACTGACTTAAACTAGAAACAAGCTACCACAAGTTTGCCAAATTCAGTGCAAACCTACCTCCCAGAACCCATCACTGTGTTGTTCTCCAACAACTCAGATGGATAGAACTACCCAGTCTCCTATCCTTGAACTAACTGACAGTAGCTCACTCTATCATATATCAACCTGATAAATGTCCAGCACTCCACACCCTAGTATTAACTCACACTAGTAATAGACCCTTGAGATCCTCTAACAAATTACTGCTAAACATTACAAAATCCAGCAGCACCTTTGGTGACTATCTTTACTCAAATGACATCTCAAAAGCATGCAATTCCATCCCTCAGAATATTCTAAACATAAGTAACCCTACTCAGTTCAAGAACATACTAAAGACTCATCTTAACAGTAGCTGGTTATGCTCCACCTCATCACCAAGACAAACATATTGTATCATCTCCTTCCCCCAATACTTTATTCTTCTCTGTACATTGCACTCTTCCTAATTTACCATTCAACCCAATAACTCCCATAATTATTCTTCTATCCCTATCCACAGCAATACAAATACATGGTCTCCTTCTCATCCTGTTTCACTCCCACAATTCTTTTCTTTTTGACTATCTACTCATTGTAATCCAGTTCAGTACTCTCTATATAAACTGCAATATGAATATAAAAATACTTGCATCCATAACTTTTGAACTCTGATTCCTGATTTTGCTTATTGTTGTTTGAAGCTTTTTCTATAAATGAACTTTGACATTAGTAAACTGATTTTTAATACATCACTAATTCTATCTGTGTTAGCAATCTCTGTAAAAGCTAACTGACATCAAGTTATCCAAATATGTCTTTATATTGCTTATTATTGTGCAATTGTAAATTTGGTACTTCTCTTAGACTGGTTTTATCTTAAATCTGTACTTTTTGTTTATTGTTGATTGTCTACATATGGAGCTTTTCTCCTCAGGCCTCCGCTGAAAATGGGCTACCAGCCCAGTTGGACCTTCCCATTAAACACACGTCAAATAAAATTAAAAAAAAATAGTAATCCTTCGTTCTTTTAGCATGCTTAGTGACTGCCCTCACAGTTGGAGACAATGCACATTAGCAGGGAGAGGTGTGGTTGCCTGACAGCTGGGGGCCAGCACAGACCTTTATTAGGACTGTTAATGCTGGCTGAAGTCTTGCTTAAACTCAGTACAGGTACCCTTTTATTTGTTTAGCTTGCTTAGGGACTGTCCTCACAGTTGGAGACAATGCACATTAGGAGGGACAGGTGTGGTTTCTTGATAGCATAGACCTTAATGTTTTGTAAGCACACTGGTCCTGGGACGTATCTCTGTCCTGTCTTTTGCCATAACTAAAAGCAAACAGACTGATTGGTTCTGTGTTTATTTTTTTATTTTATTTACCAGAAAACCAAACATCTTGCAAAATGTTGTCAACTGTATGAAAATCTGGAATATGGATCACTGCTTTGTTCTCCTCCTCTCTCTCTCTTAAGTAGACTAAGCAACAAACTGGAGTGAGTACAAACACATTTTACTGAAAAGCTAAATGTTTTTGTCTCTGTTCCTTCATTTCGAGACTGTAGACAATAAATCTACACTCACTGAGATATATAAAACTTTGAGTTACCTTGATCTTTGTCTACCATTCCTTGTTCTACTTATATCAGAGTTTGATGTTTACCACTAAACACTGCCAGTAAGATCACACAGACAATCCGAAATAATAAAGCTAAACAATTTAACAGCATACAGACTTCGACTGAGTCTAAAAAGAAACACAATGATCAAGACAACACACGCTCCCAAACTGTCAAAAATTCATGAATGGAAAATTGGTGTATATTCTTTAAGTGATATACTCCTTACAAACTGTCTTGGAATGCAGACTTACTTATGCACATATATGGGAGGTACAAACTGCAAAGTTAACCTAATAAGGAATAACAAAGGTACCAACCAATTTTTCAAATAAGACTGGTAAATACTAGAACCAAAACTCCAATTATATTCAGAAGCATAAAAACTGTGAAGTATTTTAGAAAAAAACTTGTGGGACACAAAATCTGAACAATATTACTTTGGTTTGTTAAAAACTGCCTAAGTCTATCAATACCATATGTATGTGCACAGGAAAATACTAGGCTAATTGCCCAGAAAACCCATTTTGAGCCTAGGCAACAACTCGAGGGCAGAATCAAACCATGCACCTTTTGTTTATGAGGTGAAGAACTTAATGATTATGCCAAACTCACATGGTCACTGCAGGAATATACTCTGACAGCAAGAGTCACAGCTTAAGTGCAAAGTCTGTCGAAGTTGATATTTTGTGACATAAAAAATTTCCTTGCTGACTACAGTCCAGCCATTACTGCTTGATATAAGGGTTTTTAAAAGTAGATGCTGCAGTTGATGTTTCACATTCAGATGCTGTTGTTAATACTACTGCCGACTATAACTTGGTCTAGTAAGCATACTTACCTAGGAAGCTCAGGAGACAGTGAATTCTACCTTCACACCAGGTAATTGATTCATGTACCAATGCTGATATTACAGTGCAGCATCAGGGGGAGGGCTGATCTCATAGTGCTTATCAAAATGACTAGGGGACATCTTATCTTTCTTTCTTTTTTTTTTTTTTACTAGGGGAGTTTTTCTTACTAAAAGTCATAGCAAAAAAAAAAAACAGTTTGCACATATTACATCACAAGAAAACAAAACAGTTTCTTCCATTCACATACTCAAATTCTGTCTTCATTTTATAAAACAAAATTCTATCATACCATCAGTGAAAAAGAGTATTTGATTTAATCAATTAAGACATACATGAAACATTTTTTCTGCATTTTGATAACATTCCAAACAGAACAGCTTATTAACACATAGCCTATGTTTCCTTCCCAGCACACCCAAATACCAAACACCTTTCAGATATTACATTATAATTCAACTGCACTTTTACTACTGACTTTGTATCAACTTCAAAAATAAATAAATAAAATAAAAATAATCATGTAATTTCTCATCACAATTTATTTATTTTCATTATTCGTAAAATCTGTCAGCTTTTCTATCCAGGAGCTAAAAACCACATTAGTAATTTACTCTTTTTCTGCTTTGTAAAACTCTCTGTTGACAATTTTCATTTGACTTAATTTCCTTAATATTTTCTAGTTTTCACTGTATCAGTCTCAATACCCTTTTCCTCTGCCCCTATTAACAAAAGATCATGCTTCTGTTGCAGTGCCTGCACTAAAACTATAGGTTTTTCACATACTTTTACAAATAAAAATGAACAAAACATTACAAAAATAAAATACCATTGCTGAACTATCCATAACTCTCGCCTTCATTGTTTCTGCAGAATGCACTACGTTTAATGCAGTTAAGTCTTCTAACCAATACGGCTGACATATACACATTGAATGTTTTCTTAAAAACATAAACTCCTCAGTCTTGGCTAAATCAACTATCTTTCCAAAAGTCATCTTCATTAATGACTAGCTTTTCATCACACTTTCCATCCTATCTAAAACCTAACTCCAGTCACTACTCAGTACTTAACTTCCCTCAAAATACCACACCCAGCACCTCTAACTGTTAGGTATATGGGTCCAGTTATCAAGTTTATGGCCTACTAGCTTTCAAGAAGTTTGGTTACACTAACACCAACTTGGTATTTCTTACTATCCACATGCATTATGAAAATGATTTCTGAAGAAAGTTAATGACTAATGCTTTCTGACTGTAATGGGATGTTAATTTCATAATCTTTGGAAGGCAATGTATCTACAGTAATTTTCCTGGGTCTATATCATTTTGTCAAAGACTTACTTTGTTGAACATTTATTTATTAAACCTTATCCATCAAACACCATTTCAGAGAATGGTTATATCACTGAAAATTTTCATAGGGAAGGGAGTTAGTTAGGCATTGCTACAAAGTTGCCCTTTTCCTCAATGTAGTGTGATCTTGGAGTTGGTATATATAATTAGGGGCGGTGTGGAGGGGGGCACAGCCCCCCACCTTAGTGACTTTAAAATAATGTCATTTTGTTACGATCGCTCTGGTGCCCAACTAGCTTTTTTCACTAGTAAAATGTTTCACTGATATAACCATTCACTGAAATGGTGTTCGATGGATAAAGTTTGATGAATAAACATTCGACAAAGAAACTCTTCGACATAATGATACAGACCTTTTTTTTCCAGACCAGCTACTACTACAAACCAGACAGAGGACTCCTCTTGGCAAACTACAATATACAAAATACAATGATAGTTTCTAAAGCCTAACAGTTCAAGTTTTCCAACCCTATGATTTTTCTAGGAAAGAATCCTTCCTTGCTTCCAACCATCCACAACCCCTTCCTCCCATTTCTGCCCATAGAGATGAGTGTCACTTCAACAGTGACAATCATCTAGAGCTAATGTTCATACTGTGAAGTGGCTAACCATACCTTTTCAAGTTCTCTCAAGTGCCTTATTCGAAGGTATTCGTTAATGAGAGAAGAGTGAGGTTATAAAGTGGTATAATAGTCTCTTTAGAGCAGTGGTCTCCTGGAGCTGAATGATTTGAGGACCAAATGAAGATAAGTCCCCAAGGGCTGGACAACAGGTGATTAAAAATGAAAGAAAGAGTGAAAGCCAAATAGATGCATGCAAACATGCAACACACAGTAGTCACATTTATACACACATGCACACTCACTCTCTATCTCTCTCTTTCTCTCATATATATATATATATATATATATATATATATATATATATATATATATATATATATATATATATATATATATATATACACACACACACACACACACACACACACACACACACACACACACACACACACCAGGCACATAACCTGTCTCTTTCACTCTCTCTCTCTCTCACATACACACACAAAGCAGGCACATGCTCTCTCTCTCACACAAGCACATGTACTCCTGTGTGTTTCATTTACCAAATGGTTCATACTTCACATAGAGAGGTGTGACTCCCTTAGTACCTGAAACAAGCAGCAGTATGAGATAATTCTGCTGTGCATCTGGTTTTGTACTGGTACTTCTTGGAGTTCAAAACAGACCAAGAGCAGAACCACTAAGAATCTAAGTGCTTCTGCTATTGGTCTGCTTTGTGCTGCAGGAAGGCTCACTCTCAATGACTCCAAAATCAAGCCAATGAAAGAGAGAAGCTGCTACAGACACTCCGAAACACAAAGATAATCAGTTGTCAATGTGGTCTGTACCACAAAGTGACTGAACTTTTTTTTTTCCTTAAAGGTGGAGAAGCAGGCCAGATTGGGCCAAAGGTTAACAGAACAACATAAATGTGGCAATGGGCTACATCTGGCCCATGATGTGAGCTGGGAGTCAGAGATCTCTGCTCTACAGTGACTAGACATTCTCTTTTACAGAATATGCACTTCTGATGCTGGTAGATACAGTGGATATAAAAAGTTTACACAACCCTGTTAAAATGTCAGGTTTTTGTGATATAAAAAATTAGACCACAATAAATAATTTCAAAACTTTTCCCACCTTTAATGTGACTTATAACCTGCACAATTCAACTGAAAAACAAACAAATCTGTGAGGGGAAAAAATATAAAAAATAAAAAAAAAGTATAATAAGGTGGTTGCATAAGTGTGCACACCCTTAAACTAATACTTTATTGAAGCATTTTTTGATTTAATTACAACATTCAGTCTTCCTGGGTAGGAGTCTATCAGCATGGCACATCTTGACTTGGCAATATTTGCCCATTCTTCCTTGCAAAAGCGCTCCAAATCTGTCAGATTACAAGGACATCTCTTGTGCACAGCCCTCTTCGGGTCACCTCGCAGATTTTCTATTGGATTTAGGTCTGGGCTTTGGCTGGGCCATTCCAAAACTTTATTTTTCTTCTGGTGAAGCCATTCTTTTGTTGATTTGGATCTATGCTTGGGGTCATTGTCTTGTTGAAAGGTGAAATTCCTCTTCATCTTCAGCTTTTTAAGAGACGCCTGAAGGTTTTGGGCCAAAAGTGACTGGTATTTGGAACTGTTCATAATTCCCTCCAATTTGACTAAAGCACTAGTTCTAGCTGAAGAAAAGCATCTCCAAAACATGATACTGCCACCACCATGCTTCACCGTGGGGGTGGTGTTTTTTGGTGATGCAATGTGTTGTTTTTGCACCAAACGTACCTTTTGGAATTGTGGCCAAAAAGTTCAACCTTGATCTTATCAGACCACAAAACATTTTCCCACATGCTTTTGAGAGACTTGATGTATTGTTTTGCAAATTTTAGCCTGGCTTGGATGTTTACTGTGTAAGAAAAGGCTTCCGTCTTGCAACCCTACCCCATAGCCCATACATATGGAGAATACGGGAGATTGTTGTCACATGTAGTTCATGACCAGTACTTACCAGAAATTCCTGCAGCTCTTTCATTGTTGCTATAGGTCTCTTGGCAGCTTCCCTGACCAGTTTTCGTCTTGTCTTTTCATCAATTTTGGAGGGATGTCCAGTTCTTTGCAAAGTCACAGTTGTCCCATATTTACTCCGCTTTTTGATGACTGTCTTCACTGTGTTCCATGGTATATACAATGCTGTGGAAATCTGTTTGTTGAAAGGTATCAGTCAGAAGAAGAGTACAATGTGGCCCCTTTGATGCTTTGTAAGCTCTCTGCAAACCACTGCTTTTGCTGTAGCAGGCAACTGAGTAAATGTCAGGAAAATCCTACTATGACAGCTGAACTTTATTTGGGGTTAATCAGTCTCTAACTGATGGCAGGCATGTGCCCAAGAAGACTGAATGTTGTAATTAAATCAAAAGGTGCTTTAACAAAGTATTAGTTTAAGGGTATGCACAGTTATGCAACCAGCTTATTGTATGTTTTTTATTTTTTATATTTTTCCCCCTAACAGATTTGTTTGTTTTTTAATTGAATTGTACAGGTTATAGGTCACATTAAAGGTGGGAAAAGTTTTGAAATGATTTATTGTGGTCTTTGAAATGATTTATTGTGGCCTCATTTTTTTATATCACTAAAACCTGGCATTTTAACAGGGGTGTGTAAACATTTTATATCCACTGTATACACATCAACATTTTAACTGTTGTCTTTTCTATTCCTACATCTTTAATGAGGGCCTCATTTTCTAATTATATGACTATTTTGCAATAATAACTTATGTTCTTTCTGCCAAGTCTCGTGATGCTATACTTACTGACACTAAAGATGAGCTCACATCTACTGCACTAAATGTGGTATAGACCATGTTGGAGAACTTGGGCATTTTTATTGAAGTAACTATGGTATCCAGTTTGTAATCATCAGCATAATTTGGTTATCCAGAGAAGATGTTCAATTTTTGTATGAGAAGAGTAATCCAGAAAGATGTATTTTCAGTACTGACTACTTTGAGATGCAAACGGTAAGCCCTGTTGGGATAGAAAGGTAACCCCTTCCCCACATTAGGTCTTCTTGCATCCTGCTGCCTAACTAGTGTTTTACCCACTGAATTATGTTGTATGTATTGACATCTAATGCTTTTAAATTTGCCAGTAAGTCCTTTACATGTAATATGGTCAAAAGCTTTAGCACGGTCGAGATAAACAGTGTACAATGTCAGCTCTTCATCAAGAAACCAACTTAGTGGTAGAGCAGCCAAAATAGTGATTTAGTGATGAGGCTTTAATGAATAAGCTTACTCAGATACTGATGTGTAGAAACTATTGGCTTGTTTTAGTCTGGCAGATGGTACAGAGAATTAAGGCTATGAGCTGTTAACAAACTGCTTCTTGTGGAGTAGGGTTTGATTCCCTCAGTTTTCATTTCCTACTATGTGATCCTGAGCAAGTCATTCAACTAGACAGCACTTTGGGGCAATTGGGAAGTTGACATTAGTCTCTCAATGGACTCCTGGACTACATGCCTCATAACTTATCTATGAAATTAAGTGTGATGTTATCTCTTCAAAGACAATCATTAAAATGCAGACTCCCTTATCAAACACACAGTGTTCCACATCTAACAGAATAAGGTATCCAATGTCATTTTAGATAAGCTTCCTTACGTAGAATACTGGTCAGGCTTATGAGACTAAAACTGTTCAAGTCTGATGATGACAACCCCTTTTTTTAAGTGATATCACCATAGCCTGCAACAACCAATCAAATGTGTCTCCACATGTTAAAAATGTGTTGTGATTGACATGGAGTTTAATCAGATTTTCCTTGTATTTGCATAGGAAATCAACAGGTATGTTGTAATTTTACCTGTCGCAGCAGCTATCATTCTATATGAAAATAAGGGATATCTCTCTGTCTCTATAACACTCTGATATTATTTATTTGCTTATTGTCGTGCCTACAAAACATTTTTCTGCAAAAACATTTAGTATACCCTGTGACTATGTGATCACGGTTTACTAATAAGATGTAACCATCACAATTCTTCCATTTCAGTTTTCGAAGTAAATAAACACCTTATTTCTTACTGCTTTCATCCTTTGAGGCAAGTTGAGTTTATAGATATATCTGGGAGAATTAATAAGAAAAGACTGTGGTTTCTGTATTTTAATCAATCTAGTCATTTTTGAAAACTTACTCCTTTTTCTTCCATATTTGTCATCACCCAAAATCATTTTTTGTTGAACTTGACTGTAAATTTTATGTCTTAATAGTTTGTGTTCAGAAATACAGGACTCTCAGAACTCACTGACAGTATTCTCAAACATAAACATTATTTGAGTCACCAAGGATGGCATCCAAGTCAGTTTTAATAACCATGACATTTGTTGCATCATAATCTCCGGTAGTAAAGTCTAGGAAAGATTATTTGCTTAAGAAGCAATCTGATTTTACTCTTAGGTTACAGTGAAGGATATAACCATGTGTGAAAAGAAGAAAGATCATAGGTCTGTCAGTACAGTATGCAAGATACTGTCATTCCTAGTTGGATTTCATTCTGTTCTAAACTGTTTTGATTTACACAGTCAATTAGTATTTAGGTATATTTATCTTATGTTGAGTAGACTTTTAATATGAAATCTTGCAACAAGAAGCCATGAATGCTTGGTCACAATTGTTCAAAACCTGCAAAAAAAAATGCAAGTCAGAGGAACCCACCTTGAAATTTTTTTTTTTTTGCAGAGCACCCAGTACTCCATACACCCCTTGAAAGTACAGTTTTGTACCTACCATAAATGTAGATGTTCGAGTGTTCACCCTGCTGCAGTCATCACACTTGGGTTATCCTGTCGTCAGGCGGTCCCGCAGTCGGCCGGATTTCCAAAGTCTTGGTCCGACGTCGGTTGCTGTCGCCTCATCCCTGACGTCAGTGCGCCAGGGGTACATATATTGCAACCGACGCCATTTTCTTCAGTTTTTCTTGCCCCAGATGTCAGGTGCCCCCAAAAAGGTGATCCAAATCAGTACCAAAAAGTGAGAACAGTGAACAGACACAAAAACCCTTCAGCTATAAGCAAATACATCAGTAAGGCATAGCAGAGGTTTAGTCAGTAAATCAGAGGGGTTGGAGGGAGGGTAACCTGGACTGCAGCAGGGTGAACACTCTAACATCTACATTTATGGTAGGTACAAAACTGTACTATGTTCATCGTGTTACCCTGCTGCAGTCATCACACTTGGGATGAGTCCCAAAGCTAAGGTAGGGTGGAGGCATTAGAGAAGGTTAGAGGAGTCAATGAGCCCCTGCAGGTCTGCTGTGGCGAAACCTGCCCTGGACTTAGAGTAAAGAGGCAAGTGATAGTGTTTGGTGAAGGTGTGTACAGAACTCCAAGTAGCAGCTTCTAAAATTTCCTTGGTAGGAACCCCCCTGAGAAAGGCTGTAGAGGTAGCTGTAGCCCTGGTAGAGTGGGACCTAATGGTAGGAGGAACTGGTTTCCCATGATGGGTACAGCAGAATCGTATGCAATGGCCTATCCATTTAGAAATGGTTTACTTGGAAATGGCCTTCCCTTGAGAAGCTGTAGCATAGGAAACAAAGAGCTGGTCAGTTTTTCTGAAAGCCTTAGTCTTATCCAAGTAATATCGAAGCTGCCTGTGAATGTCCAAGGAATGTAGGAGTCTCTCACCTTTGTTCTGTGGATTGGGGAAGAAGGTGGGTAGATGGATGGTTTGATTTAAAGCTACGCTGGAAACCACCTTAGGCATGAAGGAAGGATTAGTTCGTAGAGAGACTCTGTCTTGATGAAAAATGAGGAAAGGTTCCACTGCCATAAGTGCCTGTAATTCTAAAACTCTCCTAGCAGAAGTTATTGCCAGGAGCAAGGCAGTCTTCCAAGATACGAACTGAAGGTCTGCAGAAAAAGCTGGTTCAAAGGGAGGTAATGTTAGCTTTTCTAGAACAAAGTTGAGGTCCCATGTAGGCATAGGAGCTCTTCTAGGTGGTCTAATGTTTTTTGCCCCTCTGAGGAACTGCCTTAGGAGTGGATTTAAAAATAAATGTGGATTTGTGTCGTAGTGAGCTGAAATAGCTGAAGCATGGATTTTAATTGAGGAGAAGGAAAGTCCTTTATGTAACATCTCAGCTAAATACTGCAGAACGTGTGGCATATGAGGCTGAGTTGTATCTAGGCCTTTAGCTTGGTTCCAAGCAGAAAACCTTTTCCATTTGTCTGAGTAAGCCTTTCTGGTGCTTGGCCTCCTGGCTTCTAGAATAACATCCAGTACTGTTTGAGAAAGAGGAGCTGGTTGGCTACTTAATTGATTTGCCATGCCGCCAGGTTTAAGGTTTTGATCTGGCTGTGTAGAATCTGCTTGTCTTACTGTGTGAGAAAATGAGGTATTTGAGGCAATATCCATGGTGGGCTGTGAGCCATATTCTTCAGTAGTGGGTACCAGTGCTGGCGTGGCCAGTCTGGGGCTATGAGAATCATTCGAGGTTTCTCCTTTTTGACCTTCAAAAGTACCTTTGTGAGAAGAGGTAATGGAGGAAAGGCATATGCTGTCATGTTCTTCCAACTGAAGGAGAGAGCATCCACTTTCCATGCTTGTTGGTGGAATGTCCTTGTACAAAATTTTGTCAGCTGGTAGTTTTGAGGACTGGCAAACAGGTCTATATTTGGTAGGCCCCATCTTTGAGTTATCATTGCAAATATTTGTGGGTCTAGCTTCCACTCGTGGGGATCTTTGATGTTTCTGCTTAGGTAGTCTGCCAATGTGTTTTTCTGTCCTGGCAGGAAGTGAGCTTGTAACTGAACTTGGTAGGTCAGAGCTGTGTTCCATACGATTATTGCTTGCCTGCAAAGAGGGTAGGAATGTGTGCCCCCTTGTTTGTTTATGTACCACATTACTGTGGTGTTGTCCGTCTTTATTGGCAGTTGTCCAGGCTGTAGTAGATCCTTGAAGGCTGTCAGAGCTTTCTGTACAGCAAGCATCTCTTTTTGGTTTATGTGCAGTTTTCTTTGTTCTGCAGTCCATAGGCCTTGAATGCATTTCCCTGCCATGTGAGCCCCCCAGGCGTAGTCTGAAGCATCTGTTGTGATAGTTTGCCTGGGTGGGGGCAAGGTGAAAGGCTGACCCTTGTTGAGGTGACATGCCTGTGCCCACCAGAGAAATTCCTGTTGAAGGCAGGGAATGAGAGATATCACTGTGTCCAAGCTGTGGCTGTGTTGAGACCATACGTTTTTTAGGTACCATTGTAATTTCCTCATATGCATTTTTGCAAATGGTATTATCAGAATGCAAGATGCCATGAAACCCAAAGCCTGCAGAATTTTTCTTGCAGTTAATTGGGTCTTTGTTGCCATTGTCTTGAAGTATCGAGTCAGCTGTAATTGCTTGTCTGGTGTAAGATAAGCCTTCTGGGCCGTTGTGTCCAAGCTGGCACCCAGGAATGTCATTTTTTGTGAGGGTACTAGTTTTGATTTCTGTTCGTTTACTGTGTACCCCAGGCACTTTAGTAGATGCTTCACAAAAGCCAGATGTTGTATGAGAATGTCTTTTCTTTCTGCTTGAATGAGGCAGTCATCCAGGTATGGATATATTTGAATTCCTCTTTGTCTGCAGTATGCAATTACTGGTGCCAGGCATTTTGTGAATACTCTGGGCGCAGTAGATAAGCCAAAGGGCAGTGCAGAGAATTGATAATGGGTTGAACCTGCAATGAAACGGAGGTATCTTCTGCAACTTTGTCTGATAGGGACTTGCAGGTATGCCTCCTTGAGGTCCAACGTTACCAGCCATGCTTCCTTGCCCAACATGGGAAGTAGCTGCTGTAGAGTTAGCATCTTGAATTTGGGAACTTGTAAGTAAGTGTTTAAAATTGAAAGGTCCAGAATTGGTCTCCAAGCATTTTCCTTCCTGGGTACCAGGAATAGTCTTGAGTAAAATCCTTGGCCTTGCTCTTGGGTTGGTACCCTTTGAATGGCTCTCATGGCCATGAGAGCTGTAATTTGCTTTTGAGCCTCTGCCCTTTGATTTTGTGGCAGGTTTGGCATTCCTCTTTTTATTGGCAAAGTGTGAAAGTGGAATCTGTATCCTCGTAAAATTATGTTCAGGACCCATTTGTCCTTTGTGACCATATGCCAGTTGTCTACAAATAATGCAAGTTTTCCCCCCAGGGGGGCTGACAAAAGAGCTTTGTTTGGTCAGTTGAGGTGCAAGTCATTCAGTTTGCCTTCTGGTGGCTTGAGACCTGTCTTCTCCTCCCTTCTGGGTTGGAGTGGTCCATTGGCGAGGTTTATACTGAGCTTGCGGTTGTCCTCTGCCCCTTGGGCGCCTGTATTTACCCCTCTGAGGCCTGTCAGTGGCTGGAAAGGACCAATTTTTGGTTGGCCAGTTTCTGCTGAAGCAAGGGGGTTGTACCTGTAGGAAATCTTTGACTGTCTGCATTGATTTTGCCTTATCCTCCATTTTCTTTAAAACTTCTTCTGCTTTAACACCAAAAAGAACATCCTGCTGCAAGGGAGCATCTAGTAGTTTTGCTTTAACATGTTCAGGCAGACTCTGCTCCTTTAACCAGGCATGCCTACGTATAACTGATCCAGTGACCGCTGCTCTGTAGGAGGCCTCCAAGGAATCAAACCCACATTGTAAGGTATGTTTGCCCACCTGCTCGGTGGCATGCAACAAATCCTGTACTTCTTTCAATTCAGATTGTTGAGGAAGGGTTGTTATCTTTTGTTTTAACTGAGAGATCAGAAATTGCTGATACTTAAGCATATGAAATTGACAGTTTAGAGCTCTCATAGCTAAAGTGGCTGACGTGTAAACCTTTTTCCCCCATCTGTCTAGTGCTCTTGAATCCTTCTCAGAAGGAACTGGATTTTTAGCCATGGAAGCCTTAGCCCCCTTGGGACCCTGGGAGATAGTCTCTGGGTCAGCTACTGGGCTTTTGTAAAGGAATTTATGGGAATCAGGTACTCTGTAATATCTGTCAGGCTTGGCCGGGGCAGGAGGCAGAGAGTCAGGGTTGAAACTGGATTCTAAATAAACATCATCCACAATGTCCAGAACAGGAGGGATGGCTAGAGGTCTGTGTTGGGGGAGTAAAAGAAACTCTGAGCCTTTTCTTGGAATCAGAGTAATCCTGGCCTTCCCAGTGAAAATGCTCCCTCATGGTGTGTAAAGTTTCCCCAAAAGAGTAATCTTCTGGAGGGGAATCTGAGGGAATAGAGTCCTCAGCATCAGAATCTTCATAAGGAGAGAAGGAATAGTCTTGGTCTTCAGAGGAATCAAGAAATAGACAGTTGTTCAGAGGAAGCAGATTCTTCCTCTTGTCTAGGCCTTTTGTCAGGAGGGGCTGGGAACCCCTGATAAGAGTAATCAGATTTTCCTTGTATTTGCATAGGAAATCAACAGGTATGTTGTAATTTTACCTGTCGCAGCAGCTATCATTCTATATGAACATAAGGGATATCTCTCTGTCTCTATAACACTCTGATATTATTTATTTGCTTATTGTCGTGCCTGCAAAACATTTTTCTGCAAAAACATTTAGTATACCCTGTGACTATGTGATCACGGTTTACTAATAAGATGTAACCATCACAATTCTTCCATTTCAGTTTTCAAAGTAAATAAACACCTTATTTCTTACTGCTTTCATCCTTTGAGGCAAGTTGAGTTTATAGATATATCTGGGAGAATTAATAAGAAAAGACTGTGGTTTCTGTATTTTAATCAATCTAGACATTTTTGAAAACTTACTCCTTTTTCTGCCATATTTGTCATCACCCAAAATCATTTTTTGTTGAACTTGACTGTAAATTTTATGTCTTAATAGTTTGTGTTCAGAAATACAGGACTCACAGAACTCACTGACAGTATTCTCAAACATAAACATTATTGGAGTCACCAAGGATGGCATCCAAGTCAGTTTTAATAACCATGACATTTGTTGCATCATAATCTCCAGTAGTAAAGTCTAGGAAAGATTATTTGCTTAAGAAGCAATCTGATTTTACTCTTAGGTTACAGTGAAGGATATAACCATGTGTGAAAAGAAGAAAGATCATAGGTCTGTCAGTATTATATAGTATGCAAGATACTGTCATTCCTAGTTGGATTTCATTCTGTTCTAAACTGTTTTGATTTACACAGTCAATTAGTATTTAGGTATATTTATCTGATGTTGAATAGGCTTTTAATATGAAATCTTGCAACAAGAAGCCATGAATGCTTGGTCACAATTGTTCAAAACCTGCAAAAAAATGCAAGTCAGAGGAACCCACCTTGAAACAATTTTTTTTTTTTTGCAGAGCATCCAGTACTTCATACACCCCTTGAACTTACATATACCAACTCTGTACCCCCCAAAATGTTTGGGGAAATAAGAAAGTCCCTTAAACAGAGAACATTGGCCTCATGGAATGTATTTTCTTTTCTGCTGTCATAACAAAGCAAGTGATTCCAGCTATCTAGAGCAGCGAGCACACACAAGGAAACCAATGAGTAATTTACTCAGTCATTGTTTAGTTTACCCATTCAATGTTTGGGCAGTTAACCCCTGAAGGGCTCTCACTCATTTTTGCAATTCATTGAAGTACAAGCACTCATGCTATGCAAGGAACAAAGACTGACAATATGGTAGAGTCTCATAATAATACATTTAATACCACTTACACTAACTCAGTATGTACAATTTGTAGTCTCCAGATGTTTTCTTGGCTTCTGGATTTTAGGTGTTCTTTTACAAAGACTGGGACACTACCACCTATCCCATTAGATCTGAAACAATGAAAGGAGGTATACTACTGAATTTATGATATGTATTGTGGATCTTTCAACTAGATTTTAAAAATGGTATACATGTCAACATTCTCCATACAAAGGAAAATATCTATGTTACATATTTTATTGTTAGCACTTCTGGCATTTAGCAAGATTACATTTACCTCACAATATTTTTTTTTAAGTTTGTGTATCTTTCGTTTTTTCCTTTTGTCTTAGAATTTGAACAGTTTAAAAAAAGATACTATGGGTATGGAAAACTTCTGCTCTACAATGGTACTCCTAGGAAAAGAGGTAAAGGCCACAGAATGTAAAGCATTTAGTTGGTTGCACATCCCACTCCAGGCTAAACATTTATTGTCTAAGACACTTTGACTTAAAGCACTGAGTGAATAGCAAAATTTGTCATAATATTTATGTGCCATATGAAATGATTTCTCTAAACAAATGTATTTTCCCCATGCTTTCTATGACATTAAATAATCCCACTATATCCTGTTGCAGATCCTGCACAGAGTACATTTGTGGATTGTTCACTTCAGCACAAACTTGTTCTGTCTTTTGGCTTTTCCCGGTTAGGAGTCGCCACAGTGGAACTCCGGTCCGCTAATGATTGGTAGTTGATTTTTATGTGCCAAGTTACCAGCCCTGACGCACAACCTTCAACGAAGGTATGCCCCATTCATGCATATCTCCATGCAGAAGACGCTCTAGTTGAGAATCGAATTGGACAGCGTCTTACTGTGAGGCGACAATGCTACCGCAGCACCACCACCGCAGACTCACTTCAGCACAAACAATGACCAAAAATCAATTAATCTTGATCATTTTTCTCCTAGATGACTGTACTTAATTTTGACACCAGACAGGCAGGGCACTGTCTTCGCCTTCTCAAAAAGTCCAGGGAAGTATATGCCTGTTTCTTGCAAAATGGAATCACCCATTAAGATGATTTTAAGTTTGTCAGATTGCAATGTTTGTCGTATGGGTTTATGAGTCTGGCTTGGTTCAGTGTTAAGTCAGGGTGTTTTGTTGTTATGGTCCTCACCACTGCCATGTTATGATGACTCTGTTTGATTTGTTGCAGTCACTGAGAGATTTCAGTAATATGTTACGCGTATTTGGTGCTGGTCTTATGAGCTTAAGGACTTTTGAAATACAGATGAGACTTTTGTGGGAGCAGTGTTCAGAATGTCTGCATATATAGTGCTAGCTGTATTTATCTGTATATGCTAACAGGATGGGTTTGTTGCTAAGAGTCTAGCTTCAATATTCTTTTACTTCTCAGAGATATTTCAGGTTGTGCCAACACTGGTCTTGAGAGGTATTTTGCCATCACCCAGAATGATGCCTAGATTTAAAGACAAAATAATTGGCTATGTAGCTGGTGTCATTTTAGGGGAACCCAGTATGTGTCACCTTGGGATAAGATGGTTGACACGCCTTTCTGCTTTGCTAGGGACAGTCTGCACTACTCTTACCAAGGTTTCCACATTTTGGCTAAAACCTCTGCTGCCCCATAGTGCCTTTTTAGGCACAGTCCATCTGGTGGACATTCCAACCTAGTAAGTTTTAATTTGGAGCACATTAATGTGGCTCAATGCCAGCAGTCTTAACAAACAAATGCCCAGTTGTGTGACTCTCATGCAGCTTGAACATATTTATATATGTGTAGTTATAGAAATGTGGTTTCATTGCAATACAATCACATCAACTATAAACTGGGTATAACATCTTCTCATGTCTTCAGGCCTACTCGTAACTGTGGAGGAATTATCAGTATTTGGTCAAGGATATCACCACCCCATGACAGATTCTTTGCAACACAACATTTGAACCCCTAGAAGTCCAAATCACCACAAACAAGACAATTTACCACTTCATACCTAGCCATAGAACACCCTCTATGTCCCCTTCTGAGCATGACAGTCAACACATTAGCTGAATTTCCCATTAAACCTAAGACCTTTCTACTAAGGGATTTTAATTATCCATCAATAAACTGGCTTACCTAGTACATCAGGGTTCAGCTCTGAGCCCACTGCTGTTCATATTGGTGATGGACTACATAAGCTAACAGGTTGGAGGGGACGGATCAACAAAGCTGCTGTATGCAGATGGTGTGGCAGTACAGGCAGACTCTGAGCTAGAACTTCAGCAAAGGATGGGAGAATGGAATGCAAATCTGAATGCATATGGGATGAAACTAAGCACAGATAAGACGGTGGTAATGGCAGCAAATTGGGGAAATCAGAAGAAGCTGAGAAAAGAGACAGAAGGGAAGACAGTGGAACAGGTAAACAGTTTCAAATATCTGGGAGGAATAGCTGAGGAGAAGGGCAGTCTGAATGAAAAGGTCAAAGCTAGAATCAGAGGGGCTGCAGCCAACTGGCATAGAATATCAGGTGCAGTCTATGACAGAAGAATGCCAAAGAAGCTGAAAAGTAAGGTGTACAAGACAGTGGTGCAACCAGCACTACTGTATGGTACAGAAACCTGGGCAGTAAAGGCAGAACAATTGAAGAAGCCAGAAGTGATGGAAATGAAGTGCCTGAGAAAGGTGATGGGATGCACACTATGGGACAGACGAAGAAATGAAGACATAAGAGCAGAAGCCAAATTAGCTCCAATTGCAGAAAAGATCAAAGAGAACAGATTAAGGTGGTTTGGGCACATGTAGAAAAGCAGAAGACAATCTGGTGAGGAAGATTTAGGACAGACAGGAAAAAGGTACGAGGAAGCGAAGACATCCAGCAAAGAGGTGGATGGATCGTATGAAAGAAGATCTGCAACAGTCAGGCATGAGTGTTGAAGAAGCCAGGAGTGTGGCACTGAATTGAAAGAGTTGGTGACAGTTAACACGATACCCCGACTCCATGTAGAAAAATGGGAAAAGGGGGGGCTGATGATGATGAAACTGGCTTACCTACACTGCAAATGTTTGGTATACCTGAGCTTCCTAAACATTATAAATGCTACCTTTCCTGCATAAATAGTTAACCATCTTACCTGAAGGCTGAATATCCTTGAGCTACTCACAAATATGGCCACTTTTTGCACATCTCCTTATTTATCATCATCATGCCTTGTTAAATCGGACTATAATTTAATCACCTTTTGCTTTAAAACTGTTATTTCCCTTGTAAATAGCTGTGTTTAGGGACGTCTCAAAAGTAAACCTCCTTCAGTTACTAGATGGCTTAAATAAATTTTGCTGTAATCCTCCTCCGAAGATTCCATTGCTCAATCTGCTACCTATGCCTCTGACTTCTACTCCCGTTTAAACAGCTGTATTGATAAGACAGTCTCTATCTGCACTAAACATAATGAGAAATTTAAGAACAAACCCTTCTGGTGGAATACCAATATAAATAATATAACAAAGAAACTGCTTAGTGCTTATAAAAGGTCTCATTCTACCTAACTTAACAGCAGACATAAGCAAACTAACAAAAGGCTTGAGGGAACTATTAGGAAGCTCAAAGCCAAGTATGAACTTAAAATAACCACTAAAACCAAAAATAACTACAAATCCTTCTTTGACTTTGTGAGGAAGTTAAGAACTAACACCCAACAATGTTTGGAGCTGGTGCACGATAATAATATACTTTCTTACCTAAAGGAAATAGCTAACATCCTAGCTAACAAGTCTAGTTCATATTTTATTTACCCCACAGTGACAGCTATTCCACATGTCACTTTTGGACCCTCTTCTATTTGGCATTTAATTCTCAGACCTGCAAGCCAGCATTGCTGGCCTATGAATAGCTAAGTTTGCAGATGACTTAACTTCAACTGACTCACAATTGCTAAAACATGTGTTGGACCATGTTAACAAATGGTGCAAAGACAACGGTCTCAAATTAAATGTAAAAATAATGTAGCATATTTAATTTTGGTAAATATACAGTTTTACTTAATATATAAGTGATATACCCCTCAAATCAGACACTGTTGTATGGGATTTAGGCATTCTTGTTGATAATCCTTAGCATTTGACCAGCATGTCTCCACAGTAATTTGGAAAGTTTTTTATACGGCTCACCTAATTTCCAAAGGCATCTCAACGAAACAAGTCTTAATTCCTTTTTACCTGTATCTTATCAGACCTATTATTGAATATAGTGCACCTTTAGGTGCATATTTGTCTAAACATATTACACAACTTGAGAGATCTCAGAGATTTATAACTAAAAAGATCAATGGCCTCAAAAATCTTAGTTATCAGGGGATACTGTAAGCCCTTTCTCTGTACTCAGTCTTATACAGATGCCTCTGTAGAGATATGTGCCTAGGCTTGAAATTTCCAACTCTATTTGACATCATATTCCTTCACAAAACTAACGGTACCTAAAATATTCAGCTAAAAGACCTAGACATTCATCATCAGATGAACAATCAATGCTGGCGTAACAGATTCATATCCCAATATATTCCTCAGTTCTGGAACAAACTTTCACTGCATGTCAAGCATTGCCACCCTCAAAGGTCAACCTAGATAACTGGATGGGTAGCCTCAAATTCTCCCCAGGACTATCTTGTCTTGCCCTCTTTGAAGCCAGAGGTAACTTTTGAAAAGGGTTTTTTGTTAAGGCTTGTAAGACTGTTTGCCAAGTACTTACCTATGCACCTATAAAAAGCAGTACGTTTTTTGTGAGCATGAAGTAGATCTTACAGTGCATGAAATAGCAACTGTCTATCAAGTCTTGATGTTCCTCCATATATAGCCAAAAGTAAGATCCACCCCAAATACCACACAATTGATATAAATACCACTTTATATATTTTAAACTAAGTTTGCTATTAGGTTTATTTTTAAACAAACTGTGTGTGTTTATTTAACTGTTTACAATTACTTTGTAGGACAGGACTAGATAACGGTATGGAGCAACTGCTATATTCTCTAACACAAAACTAAGATCTCAAGGAGGGGCTACTGGTTTTTTTAGAGGTCTCTTATGCAAAACCCCTTTCAAAAACATTTTCAAAAACATTTTGACATGAGACTGCATTCAAAGATGAGAATCCATGAGCAGATAAGCTGAAATTGCTGACAAATGAACTTTGATAAAGGAATAGGAAAGGCCATAGGACAGTAACTCACACAAATACTGTAAAACCAGAGAAAGACTAGACCTCAATGAGTGCTTGTTACATTGTTGGCGCCAACTAGAAAACCTTTCCTTTTGTTAATATATGATTTTCCAGTAGCAGGCTTTCTTGCCTCCATTAGTACCTGCTCCACGTCCTTGGTAAACAGGTGCCTAAAAGAAAATAAAGCCATTTTCCTCCAGGCAGTCATTTGAAGATGACTGATGTTGAGTGTATCAAATACCCATGTTTTTGTGTGAGTAGATCCAGCCTGTGAAGAAGCTTCTGGTAATTGGTCCTGGCCATTTCCAAAAGAGGGGAGAACCACGGTTGTCTGGACCAGAAGAGAGTAACCACAATGATGAATGAATCTTCAGAAGTACCCTGAACATTAGTGGAAAAGGTGGAAAACCATTCAGGAACATTTTTGTATAAAATAAAAAAAGAAAAGGCATCTGTCTTCCAGGCCTTCTTTAATGGAGTCCTGGAACAGAATTCTGCCAGTTGATTGTTACCAGAGAAGGGAAAGAAGTCAACTAGTGGAACTCCATCCGGATGGATCAAACCTCAAACCTCAACCCCCCACACCGATCGGGTTTATATCAGTCCGTCGAAACGGCTGAATATCAAATACCAGATGTTCGAACTGTAAGGTTCGAACACTGGTAATTGCGAAGCCACAGCCCACTGAATTCAGGGAAAGAATTTGGTGAGCTGTTTCTGTGGCTTCGTGAGTATCAGGACTGTGGTGGGAAGTTACTGGTCGGGTTCAGGTAAGTGTGCGATTGCGTGGATGTTAGGGGTGCGGTTTAGGCGAGTTAGGGTTAGGGCGCGGGTGAGGTGGGTGTGCGATAGTGAAAGACTTTAGGGTGGGATAGGTGAGTTAGGGTTAGGGCGCGGGTCAGGTGAGTGTGCGATAGTGACGGACCTTAGGGTTAGGGTTAAGGTAAGTGGATAGGTAGTAGTGTATGTACAGTTTAGTGTAAAGTTAGATGTAGGATTTTGAGTGTATGTGTGTGGACTGATGTTGTTTTGGTGTGTTTGTGTTGCGTGTGTGTTTCTTGGAACAGTGATGTTTTTCCCTGGGAAAAAATCGCTGTTTTAAGACTTCGATGTTTTTGCAGTTTGTGTTTTGAAGTTTGAACATATGGTGTTCAAACTTCAGATGTTTCGATAAACTGATATAAACCCCACCGATCTAGTTTCCGTTTGTGAGGGTCTGCCCTGGTCCTGCTCAGCTTGTCTACCAAACAGTTTTGCTCTGACGGTATGTAGAATGCCTGTAGAGTGAGATTGTGCCATGAATCTATATCACAAGCTAAAATGGATAGCTTGCAAAAGTATGATTTCATTCCCCCTTGCTTGTTTATGTAGCATATGACTTTCGTATTGTCTGAAACAACATGAAAATGTCCATGGGGCCCAAGATAACTCATAGAATTGAGCGCCTTAATCAGGGCAAACATCTCTTTTATATTAATGTGCTTGCATCTGTTGTCGTTGTCCCAAATGCCTTGCACTTTTATCACTCCTGAAACTCCTCCCAAGCAAAGTCCGAGGCATCTGTGGTGACTGACTGCTTTGGAGAAGGGATGGGGAAGGGGAAACCTTGATTAAGAGAAATTTGCTGTCTCCACAAAGTGATTTCTCTTCTGACAAACCCCAGCACTGGGATTTAAAAAAAACAAAGGATGTTGGAGCTGAGACCAAAACAGACCTGATATTCTACTGTATCTTTTGTATACGGAGACTTGCCAGGGGTATCATGAGAATCACGGATGCCATGGAACCCAATATCCTGAGGTATTCTCTCACAGTGACCTAAGTCTGAGTGGAAAAAACTTAGAAATATATCTAGATACAGATATATTTTGTCTGCGGATACATTTTTCCTGCGGAAGGAAAGTGAATCAAGGTATCTAGCTGACATCCCAGAAACACAATCCTGCGTGCAGTCAAAAAACTTTTGCATGTTCTCTTGGAAATCCAGCTTGTGTAAGAGATCTTGAAGCCAGGGGTGGGGACTGGCAAACTGTTTTGTATAAAAAGGAATTATTGTGGCAACTGTGGCTGGCTGCTGATTCCCCCCCCCCAGGGCTTAATGAACATATCTCTATTGGCAGGTTTAGTGTAGTAACATTTTAGATTATTGTAGTGTATATTTTCATTACAAGTTTTTTACTGAAATGAAATATTCATGTGTGTGTATTTTATGATGAGATTGCTATTTTCTTTCTTTTTAAACAACTATGTATTTAACATATTTATGAGGAGGGAATATTTATTCATGAGGAGGGAGCTGTCATTGAACATGATTGATCATTTTGAATTTCTGACTAATTAGAATGAATGTATTTAAAACTGAACTTTATTAGTCATTGTGTTCTGAGGAAGTCAATTTATTTGATGAAAGCGCTTAACCATTTTAGATGTCTACCATTGTGGATTTTAATTATGTTTTATTTCATTTGTGGATGTGTTTTCTACAATAAATTATCCGTGGACCAGCAACACTGTGCTCTTCTTTTGATTTGGTTTGTTTTTGAGCACTTTCCACTACTTTTTGGATTGTGTAAGAGATCTCTCACCTGAGTGAAAGATTCCTGACACTTTGAAAAGGACTCTACAAAGATAAGCAAGTAATCTAAATATGAAAAAATGTGGATACCCTGTATCCTGTTATGAGCTATAACTGGAGCTAGACACTTTGTGAACACTCTTGGTGCAGTGAATAGTCCAAAGGGTAAGGCAAAAAACTGATAGTATAATACCTACACACAAAAGCTTAAGAAACAGCTGAAGTCAGATAAATAGGGATGTGATGGTAAGCATCTTTTAAACCTAGTGTTACCAGGAAACTTAAATGAGGAAGACGAGGAAGTAGTTTGTGAAGTGACAACATTATGAACTTGGGCACTATTACAAACAGGTATAGGAAAGAAAGATCCAGGACTGGTCTCAAAGCATTGTCTTTCTTTGGCATTGTAAACTTGAATAAAAACCTTTCTCGACCTGAAAATTTGGAAATAGTTGTATCACTCCCTGGGACAGCATGTGCTAAAGGACAGTGTGATCTGGTGGATGAGGAATTACACCCTGGAAAGGAGGGGTTTCCTCCCACTATCATCTGTAACATTGATGAATGATCTTTAGAACTCATCTGTCTGAAACTACCCATTCCAAACAGAAAAGTGAAGATTCAAACTTTCTGGAAGGGAAAGGGAATGCCATGGTGCCTGATAAGGTCCCTTAAATAGTAATTCTGACTTTTTAGGCTGTCCTTTTGGGGGGGGGGTTCCTGAACTCTTTTTGGAACCTCCCTGCCATTCCTTATGTATCCGTTTACCCACATTTAGTTGCAACTGTTTATTTTATTCTTTATTTTTTTTTTTGCCAATAGTGAGTGAGGGGGTTAGAGAATCCCCTAGAACCCCAAAACCCCTTTTATCACACTTTTTTGATAACCTCTGCAGTGGAGGAACCAAAAACTAAATCTCTATCCAAAGCAGAATTAAAAATCTCATTTTCACATCATCTGGCAGGTTCTTAGAATGCAGCCAGGCACATGCCCTCAAACAATACTAGTAGTCATAGACCCGAAAGAAGTGTCAACTGAGTCATACACACACACTGTAAACAATGTGTTGTGACTTGTAAAATGGAAGAAACTAAATTCTTTAAAGCAGATTTTTTCCACACAAGTAAAAAATGCAGACAAAACATTCCTCATACTTTCACAATTAACCAGAATAAACTAAGATATGTGCCTGAAAATTCATAATTCTGAAAATTGAAGTTGCAGAAGCATGCACTTTTCTCCATACTTATCGATACTCTTCCCAACCTTGTCAGAAAAAGTAGGATTGGAATTAACTAAAATTTAGCAGCAGTAGGATTAACTAAAGCTATAGCTGCTGGGTAAGATTTAGGAATAGTGTATAAAATCTTAAAAGACTGAGGAACTTTATGCACTGTACCTGTCTTTTTAGGAGCAACAGGCTGATTATCAGGCAAACTGCATATAGTGACACACACATTCTCCAAAGCTGATAGAACTGGAGGAAAGGGTGAAGGTTATGGAAATTCCTTCTGTAACAGCTCACAATGTTTTCTGAGGAACTAAGAAACATCAGTGTTCACCCACTGCAACTCTCTGTAAATAGTCTCAGAGAAAGAGGAACCCCCACAGGCAGAATCAGAAACTGAGTTCTCAGAGTTTGAATCAGAAAACTGGGGATAAAAACCCTGTACCTGTCCCTTCATCTTCCTATCCAGATTCTGAATCTTGTATCTCTTCAACAAAAAGGGTATTCCTCTTTCTTTTATGGGAAAATACCTTATAAGAAGGATCAATAGCAGGAATTAAACCATGAAACAGACTCAGTAACCTATTCCTGTCTGAGGAAATTGGAAAAGAAGGAAAAGTAGATATACATTTTGATAAGGAGGAAAAGTGGATATAAGTTTAGTTTTCTGCACTTTTCAACAGGAAAATGGGGCCAACAGTGTTATTACTGGCAACAGCAGGTTGTGCCCAGGGATGGGCACAATATTCTGAACAAACAGGGAAGCCTTCCATGTTACCTCTCTCAGGACCAACAACAGTCCTTCTCCCTTGCCCACTGAGGGGACCCCAACACTTGGGGAGGGTGTGGCTAACCCCCCCCCCCAAGACATCGTGGCTGTAGGTGCTGCACCACAGGGATCCAGGGTAAAGATGAATAGTCTGAGGAACAAGCTATGGCCACATCAGAGTCACTCATTTGGAGCTCAGGTAAATTGCAGCCTGCTGTGGTGGCAAAGGCTGTTTGCTTAACTTTTTGTTTTTGTGGCTACAAGAAGGCCCAACCATGGGACTGGTAGTTTGTTCCACAGTGAAGCCGAAAATGGTGCCTCTTTCCAAGGAAAACAAACAGCAAAATCTGGTAAAATTTACTTTTTTCACATAACACAGTAAAAAGCACTTCAAAACACTTTGCCAGCCCCAAAAAGTAAAATAAATGCAAATATTCAGCAGGAAATGGCTTTCAATTACTTTAAACAATGTTTTAAAACTGACAGGTAAAACGTGCGCCCCCCATTTAAAAGTACCATTAAGGCTTGTGTCAGTCCATTAAAAGTAAACTCCCAGCTTAAAAATAACTTTACCAAACATGAAAGTAATATAAAACAACATTTTTAATGTGAAAAATTTTTCCCAAAGGGAACTTATCTGCCCAGTAAAGGAACAACATAAGCTGCTGATCCTCAATAGCCTGAAGCAGCATTCTCTTCAACAACAGGAAAGTGCTGGACAGCTTGGCACCCAAAACTCATCTTTAAGTCAATTCAGCTTGAACTGACTAACATTTTGTGTGCGTGGAGGGTGTCCTGAAGCTTTGGAAGCTGGCTGGCATTTTTATCCTATGCAGGATATAACCCATATATCTAAAATTACTGCAGTGGTGATCAATATGATGAAAATCTTTCAAAATACTCAAAGTGTATTTATTTATTGGCATTTGTTGACCAGTAAAGTCCACTGGGCAAAGACCCATTTTCAGTGGAGGCCCGTGAGAAAAGTTCCACAGTTAATAAAAAAAGCAAAAATTATACAGTTTGATTACAGACCTGAGGAGAAAGACTCTGCAGTTTAAAAAAAAAGCAATACCACAGAAAATACATAACTGCAAACAAGACGTTATGTACTCACTATAATGTTCGATGTATGTAGTCCATCTTGCTTCACATTCTTACCCGTGGGTTCAGAGCCGAACCTTGGCTCTGAATCGGCCATACTCTAGCTCGAAGTCTTCAACTGGCTCGTGGCTAAGAGGTATCCCATGCTGCAACATGCCTATCCCCAGATCTTGTTTGCTGCGAGCTCACATACACACACACAAACATGCTGAGAGGAAGAACCAACTCATCAAGCAGGACTGCTGAAAACAGAGACTCGACCTCTAG
Organism: Protopterus annectens; assembly: GCF_019279795.1. NCBI lineage: Eukaryota > Metazoa > Chordata > Ceratodontiformes > Protopteridae > Protopterus > Protopterus annectens. The sequence continues at coordinate 415,896,600 of NC_056730.1, read as the reverse complement.
GTCCTCCAGGAGTGGGTAGGTGGGTGGGTTAGTAAGAATGTGAGGCGAGATGGACTACATACATCGAACATTATGGTGAGTACATAACTTCTTGCTGTTATGTAGTCCAATCTCGCCTACATTCTTACCCGTGGGACAGCGTCCCTAACACCTAGACCTTGGGCGGCTCACTGGAAAATACTCCTGAGCACCATGGAATCAAATGAGGATCTGCCCCTTGATATCATATCCAATTTGTAGTGAGTAATAAAGGTGTGAGGAGATGCCCAAGTAGTTGCAGTACAAATATCATCCATAGACATCCTAGCCTGAAAGGCAGTAGAAGTAGACATTGAACATGTAGAATGAGCCTTTACTTTAAAGCGTAATTCCTTGCCATTTGAAGTATAGATGAAGGAAATGCAGCTAGAAATCCATCTGGACAGAGTTACTTTAGAAACTGAAGTCCCTAGTCTACTGTCTGAAAATGAGACAAAGAGCTGATAGATTTCCTAATATCTTTTGTTCTATGTAAATAGAAACACAATTGTCTGTGGACATCTAGCGGATGAAACTTAAATTCTGCCTTGTTAGAGAATTCAGGGAAAAACACAGGCAGCTCGATGGACTGGTTGAGGTTGACCACCGAAGCAACCTTAGGCATAAAGGAAGGATTAGGTCTTAGCGAAACCCTATCCTTGTGAAATACCTAGTAAGGGGGCCGAACCAATAAAGCTTGGAGTTCAGAGACCCGCCTAGCCAAAGTGATGACTATCAAAAAGACTGTCTTCCAAGTCAAACATTTAATGTCACAGGTTGCCGCGGGCTCAAAAGGAGGCGAGGTAAGCTGATGTAACACAAAATTAAGTTCCCATGGCATTACAGGATCAAAGATTGGAAGTCGAAGTAGCATAGTCCCTTTCAGAAAGGCCCTACAAAGTCTGTGTGCCATTAGATTGGGTTCATTAGCAACATGAAAAGTAGAAATGGCTGCCAACTGCACTTTGATAGTTGCCACAGCTGATCCCTGGCTAAACAGTTGAGAAAGAAACTCTAAAACTGATGAGATGGGAGCTGTATAGGGATCAATCTGCCTTTCATGAGCCCAAATGGAGAATCTCTTCCACTTACTGGAATAAATCTTCCTAGCAGAAGGCTTGTGGGAGGAAGACAGAATATGAACCACCTCCAGTGAAAAATCATGAAGCCTGACTAGGGATAGAATTGGAGCAGCCATGCTGTCAACCTGAGGGTCTGAATGGAGGGGTGGAACTGCCCTGACATATGAGTCAACAGATTTGGCCCTGGGTCCAGAATCCACAGATCGTCCATTAGATAAGGGTAAAGAAAGGGAAACCAGATCTGACGAGGCCAGTGTGGTGCAATCAGTATCATTTTGCTTCCCAAGGACTGTGCTTTCTGAATAACCTTCGTTATCAGGGGAATTGGAGGGAAGGCATAGAGAAGACTGGAGGGCCAATTGTGAACTAGAGCGTCCCTGGGTGTCTCTTCGGGGGAATAAGGGTGAAGTAGCTGCTGCATTTGGCATTGAGGGAGCTGGCAAATAGATTGCAGCAAGGCCGACCCCATCTGCGGAAAATCTGTTCCACCTCTTGTTCACTCAGGGACCACTCGTGAGGCATCAGAATAGCTCTGCTCAGCCTGTCGGCAATCACGTTGGACTTCCCCATTATGTGCGTTGCCACTAGAAAGCGCCGGGAAGATACTGCCCACTGCGACACTCGAAGTGCCTCTCAAAGGGGATACGACCTGGTTCCTCCCTGTTTGTTCAGATACCAGACCACTGACATGTTGTCTGAGTGGATTGCAATTGTCCCATGAGGAAGAAAGCTTTGAAGTGCTTGCAACGCTAATAGCACTGCTCTCATCTCTAAGACATTGATATGCAAATGGATCTCGTGTTCCTGCCACATGCCTTGGACTGACCTGCTGAGATAATGCCCCCCCCCATCCAATCTGGGAGGCATCCATGGTCACAGTGGTAATCGGAGAAGGAAGAAGGAAAGGCATACCCACATTGAGATTGCTGGTCTGAAGCCACCAGTGCAAATCCTGCTTGCACCTGTCGGTTATTACAATAAGATGGGAGAGCGGGAGATGCTGAAGAGACCATTGGGCAAAAAGTAGCCACTGAAAAAGCCTCATGTGTAGTCTTGCAAGAGGAACTAGCATAATCGTGGCAGCCATGGTCCCTAACAACTTGAGGACCACTTTTGCTTTGACCTTCTTCAGTGGTAGTAGAGTGTAGACCTGCTGCTGTAAAACCTGAATTCTCTCTTCTGGCAGGAAAACCCTCATGACCACCGTGTCTAATTCAGCTCTGATAAAGGTAACATGCTGCGAGGGCAACAATGCAGACTTTTCCCAATTCAAGGTAATTCCCAGACTTTGGCACAGTGCAATAGTGGTGTCCCTGGTCTGTAGCAGTAGATGCCTGGTGCTGGCAGTCAGGAGCCAGTCGTCCAGGTATGGAAACACGTGGAATCCCAGATGCCTCAAGTGAGCTGTTACCACTGCCATGCATTTGGTGAACACCCTGGGGGCTGTGGTGAGACCAAAAGGCAGGGCGTGAAACTGAAAATGACTGGCTCTCAGCTGGAAGCGTAGGTGACTTCTGGATGCCCTGTCCATTTTTATGTGGTAGTAAGCATCCTTGAGGTTGATGGAGCAAATCCACACATCTTTCCCTATTAATGGGAGAATTGACTGTAATGTGACCATGCGGAACTTGGACTTCTCTACATGAAGGTTCAAATGGCTGAGATCCAAAATGGGTCTCAGGTCTCCTGTTCTTTTCGGCACCAAAAAGAATCTGGAGTAAGTCCCTAATCCTACTTGTTCTGAGGGGACGGGCTGGATGACTCCTTTTAACAGCAACTTTTGAACTTCTAAGGTTGCGGAATCCCTTTGACTGGGTGGGACGTCTGGGATTATTTTGTTTGGAGGGGGACATGAAAGAAGGGGAATATGATAACCTCTGGAGATTATCTCTAATACCCACTCATCTTGGGTGATGTCTCACCAGGCTTCTGGGTATAGAGAAATGCGACCCCCGACTGGCTCCAGAGATGCACAGTTGGGCCTCCTCTCAGGAGCACTGGTAGGGAGAACCATGAAAGGAATCGCGGTCCCCCTGGTTACGCAGGCCTCCTCTGCCACTAGGGTGGCGTCTACCTAAATTTCCACCCCCTCCTCTGCCTCTGGAGGGGGAGTCACTCTGTGCGTCATGAAAAACCCTCTGCAATTTTCTGAACCACATTTTCCCACCTTTCTGGCCTTTGGGATAAAGTCTAGAAGGCATGGAAAAACGGACTCCAATGGCAGACAGGGTTTTTCCTTCCTGCTCGCACCTAGTGAGAGTGTCCTTCACTTTGGTTCCAAATAAGGATGAACCATCAAAGGGCGCGTTGGTGAAGGTAGACTTGAAAGCCTCTGCGAAGTTGCACAGGCATATCCAGGAGTGTCTCTTAAGAGAGACTCCGGAACCCGCAGCCCTGCTCGCTCCATCTGCTGCATAAGAGATCAGCCTCATGGAGGAGTTGGTAATATAATTTAGGGTAGACATCTGAGCATTGACTTTCTGAGCCACAGCATCAGAAACGTTACCCTGTAGAGAATCTCCCAACTCCTTTAGGAGATCTCTCTGAAGCCATGTAAAATGCGATAAATAGTTCAGTGACCAAAGTGTAAAGATCGCTGAATAGAACACACGCTTCCCATACCTGTCCATAGCCCTGGACTCCTTGTTAGGGGGATGGATGGTAGATGAAGTTTCCGCAAGTTCCTTCTTGGTGGCTGCTGCCACCACCATGGCATCTACTGGAACGCCTTTTGTAAGAAATTCTTTATCAGGGGGAACGGACAAAAACTTGTTGCGTCTCCTAGGGACTGGTTCCACAGTGTCTGGAGTTTCCCACACCTTTCAACAAACGAGGTCCAGGAGCTCGAACGGGGGAGAAACCCAAGAGGTGGAGGGTTGGGACCCAAAGGCCTTTAGGAACACCGACTCCTCCTCAGAAGGGGCTTTAGATGGCCAGTCACCTCTCTGTCTCAGTATTTCCAAGATATCTGAAAAAGAGATATCGTTAGAAGACGACTTGGGGGACCCCTCTGACTCCTCGAGGTCGGTGTCAGACATGAGAACCTCATCTTGGGTGTCAATGTGCTTCCTCTTGCACACTCTCTTTCTGGGTGGCTCCTCAGGTAAAAAAATCCGGGGAGGCCTCAGAAAGCTGGGGACCACTCATGGAGGTATCCTGAGGCCTTAGGTCTCCGCTGTCCCTAGATAGAGGGTGATCTGATACTGATATCAGTGCTGGAGGGGGAAGAGTGTCGGTGCCGTAAGATGCAGCTGACAATCTGGCCAGCACACTCCACATGACCTCAAAAGCTGATCCCCCCAGCTCCGAAGGTTGGCTAACTGCAGAAAACACCCTTGGAGCCGAGGAAATAAGGTACGAAGCTGATGTCGGGTCCACGCTTACCCGAGCCGTAGCGCCGAGAGGAAGGCTCGGAGCCAAAGAAGATCGACCCGATACCTCCCTCTCGGCTCTGACCGGCGAACTGTGAATCATGGACCCCGTGGACGGCGCCGACGGGGTCAGAGTGGAGTTCAGAGCACAGATGCCAGAAGGGGCTACTGGTACCGTCCTCGAGGCATCTGATGGAACCGACAGCTGTAGCTCTGATGAAAGGTCCGGAGGAGGAACAGCCAAAGATGAAGGGAGGATGGGCTCAGACATGAGAACCTCATCTTGGGTGTCAATGTGCTTCCTCTTGCACACTCTCTTTCTGGGTGGCTCCTCATGTAAAAAAATCCGGGGAGGCCTCAGAAAGCTGGGGACCACTCATGGAGGTATCCTGAGGCCTTAGGTCTCCGCTGTCCCTAGATAGAGGGTGATCTGATACTGATATCAGTGCTGGAGGGGGAAGAGTGTCGGTGCCGTAAGATGCAGCTGACAATCTGGCCAGCACACTCCCCACCTCAAAGTTGATCCCCTAACCCGGTTGGCAGAAAACACCCTTGGAGCCAAGGAAATAAGGTCTGAAGCTGATGTCGGGTCCACGCTCACCCGAGCCGTAGCGCCGAGAAGAAGGCTCGGAGCCAAAGAAGATCGACCCGATACCTCCCTCTCGGCTCTGTGAATCCTGGACCCCGTGGACGGCGCCGACGGGGTCAGAGTGGAGTTCGGAGCAGAGATGCCAGAAGGGGCTACTGGAACCGTCCTCGAGGCATCTGATGGAACCGACAGCTGTAGCTCTGATGAAAGGTCCGGAGGAGGAACAGCCAAAGATGAAGGGAGGACGGGCTCCAGAGCCAACTGGGCCGGAGCCGAAAGCAATTTAACCAGCACCAATGACTGGAGCAGTTTCCTCACCACTCTATTGACATCGTCATCGGAAAGTGTCCTAGAGGACCTAGAGGACATGGTAGAGGATCTGGATCTCCCTATAGAGGGAGACCTACGAGTCGGAGAAACCGGTCGAAAAACTGGAGACCAGCTCCAAACTGACAAATCTGTCACTGGCTCCAATAAACAGGGAGCCGATGTCGACATCATCGATGCACTTCTGTCGGCTCCAAAACTAGTGGAACCAAAGAAGCAACTGTAGTTTTAATGATTTTCTCCGGTGGCTCCGAGGAGACTAACGGAGCCGGAGAGATCTTTAGATGTAGCATTTCTAACAGAGCTGGGTCAGACATGGCTGTGTAAGTCAAGCAAAGATCACCTCTAAGTAGGTGATATGAGACAGAGAATAGTTGGAATTTTTTTGAGTCAGGCCATACAGGACAAGTGTTTAAGACATAGGATCCTTTTTGTGAGGTACTTTTGCGGCCTCTCCAGTTGTTGCGGGTGTCTAGTGAGGTACATGCCAAATGGGGCATTGTACTTGATGATTGGCTTAATGAGGGAAGAGTAGAGGGAGACAATGACCTCTTTTTTTCTTGGAGGCAAAACCGTTAGTAATGAGATGTGCCACATAGAAGGACTTTCTGACCAGAGTGGCAGTGTGGTGGTCAAAAGAGAGGTTGCTGTCAACCTGTGTTCCCAGATCTCTTATAACACCTTCTGTGTTCAGAGGACTACCATCGATGTGGTAGTTCATAGGAACTGGGTTTTTCCCAAAGGGGATGATGACACATTTTTTGGCATTGAGTTTAAGGCCATGGTTCTGACACCAGTTGTTGGTCTCAGTGAAGCCTTTCTGTAGGATGTCAACATCACTTGGGGAGTTAATGGCTCCCAACTTGCAATCGTCTGTGAACTTTGTCAGTCCCTTCATGTTGGACTGGACTTCTGAGAAGTTGATAAATAGGAGAGGACCCAGGACCAATCCCTGTGGGGCTCCACTTGTGACTGGTCAGCAGTCTGAACTGGAGTCAGCTACTTTAACACTGTGGGTTCTATCTGTGAGCCAGTTTGCAACCCACCTAGTGATATAGGGGTTAATGCCTAGCTTAGTGAGTTTTTCTATGATTCCTGAGTGGGGAATGGTATCAAAGGCCTTGGCTAGATCAAGGTAGGCTGTATGAACCACCTTGCCTTCATCCACAGCTCTGGTGACTGATTCAAAGAAGTCGACCAAGTTGAGCAGGCATGATCTACCCTTCATAAAACCAAACTGTGTGGGATCTAAAGTTTGTAGGTTCCCCATATCCTTGTTTATTAGGTCCATGATGATGCGTTCCATAGCTTTGCATATCAGACTTGTCAGTCTCTCTCTCTCTTTCAGCTTTTCCCGGTTAGGGGTCGCCACAGCGGATCACCTTGTCCGCTCATGATTGGCATTGGAGTTTTACGGTGTTGAGTTGCCAGCCCAGCGCCCAACCCTCCACAGAAGGCACACACATGCACACACTCACGCCTATGGCCAATTTTAGCGTGTCCAATCCACTTGCAGCATGTCTTTGCGGAAGAGAGAGGAAACTGGAGCACCTGGAGGAAACCTACATGACCGCAGGGAGGACATGAAGACTCCGAACAGAAGACACCCCAGCTGAAGATCGAACCGGAGAGCCTCTTGCTGTGAGGCAACAATGCTAACCGCTGCACCACCGCAGCCGTCCATCAGAGTTTTCAGGTTAATGAGGCGATAGTTCCCAGGGTCTGTAGCCACTCCTCCTTTGTTGACAGGAATGACTATAACAGTGCGCCATTCGGTACGGACAAAGCCTGAGGTGAGGCTGTGATTGAACAGGGCACACAAGTGAGGTGCCAGTTCACTCTGTAGTTCATGTAGAACACAGTCAGGGATATTGTCAGGTCCCATAGAAGCTGTATTTTTGGCTTTGGACAGTGCTGTTTTAACCTGTGCAGCAATAATATTGGGTGCCTGGCAATCTACTGGTATTGTGATTGGTCATTGGGGGAGACAGGGGTAAAGTTGGCATTGAATCTGTCTGCCAGTATATTGGCAATATCTGTTGACGCTGTATAGGAGGTACCATTGTGCAGTAGCTCAGAGCAAATCTGGATATTGCCGTAGAGGTTCTTTACATAACTACAGAAGGCCTTGTGGTGTCTTTACTATCTGCTGCAATTCTGTTTTCATAGCTAGCTTTAGGGGATTTGATGAGTGATCTCAACTTTTTGTTGAGGCTGATAAGGGAGTTTTTCCAGTCTTGGGACATCACCTTATTCCGCATCAGTTTCCTCCTCCTGTTGTAGAGCTTGTTTATGGCAGGGGACCACCAGATTGGCTTCCTTTTTTTGGAAGACAGTGTCTTGGTTCTATTGGGTATGGCAAGATCCATGCATTTGTCTACATGTTTGTACAGTGCATTGGTGTATGATTCGGCAGTCCTGCAACTATTCTCCATTTGCATGGGTGCCGTGAAGTTAGCCACCTCTGTTCTTAGGAGCTCAAAGTTAACTTTGGAGAAGTTTTTCATGGTGGTTATCTTTGTGGGGGGGGGGGGGGGGGACTTCCAAGGTGATTAGTTTGTGGTCGAATCTAACCAGGGAGGAGTTGACTATTGGTGTAGAGCAATGGTCGCCCATGTTAGTAATGACCAAGTCACAGGTGTTGCTACCTCTAGTGGGGGTAAGAATGAGCTGGTCCAGGGCATTGGAATTAAGAATTCCAGGAAACGTTGGGCAAGTGTATTGATACACGAGTAGTTTTCCCAGCTAATAGAGGGGTAGTTGAAGTCGCCCAGTATGAGTGTGTTAGGTTGGACCCTAATATTCTTCAGGGTGTTTAGGAACGTGGAGTGAGTGTCTTGGGACATGGTTGGGGACCTATAACAGGCTACGACCTGAATCTCTGTCTTACTCAATGTTACGTGCACCTGAAGTATCTCTGATCGGTTATGTTGGGCTAACATATAAAGAAAATGAAACACAAATAAGGTAGAAGGTGAGATCTGGTGTTTTAGTTATGGCAGAAGTGGAAGAAAAAGACCACCTGCTCAATGTAAACAGTCTAAAAGAAAACTACAATCCCTCCAAGCTGTAATTTCCTGGAGAATGTAAACATCTGTGTTGTTACACAGACATCGTTTAAAGCTGCAGAAAGTACACTGGCAGTGCAAGGCTGCAATGCCTTCCACACAATTAGACCAGCTGCTGCAAAGGAAAAGACAAAAGGTGAAGGTGTCTTAATATTCATCAGAAACAGTCACACTTCAAGACTGGTCAAACAATATGACTCACTTGAACTACTCCTTGTACAATTCATCATAAGTAAAGACCCATACCAAATCATTGCAAGTTATAGATCTCCCTCTTTGACCCAAAACACCCACACCTAAATGTACTGGAGTTGCTCTGCAGTGAACCCAAACTTTGGTCCTGGGAAACTTCAACTACTCCACTACAAACTAGGAAACTTACCCAATATCCAGTGCATACACCCAAAGATTCCTGGTCTTTGCCAACACAACTACCCTGGTCCAGTTAGTCCATACACCCATTAGTAGTGCCAACTTCTTTGACCTGATCCTCACAAACATGGGGAAACTTTGCACTCATTCTCACTTGGCAGGTCAGATCATAAAGTTGTCTCCTTTGAGATCAAACTAAGGCCTGTCATCACATCCAAGCCTAGTATGTTTAAAAATTATTCCAAAGCAAAACCACCTACTACTGAGTGACACCCTGGCAAAACTTTAAGGGCCCCTCCTAAAAATGTGTGAACACAGTTGGCTATGTGAAAATGTTCACTGAAACCCTACAGCATCATGTAAGCAACTGCACTGTGACCGCTTCATCCATCTGAAATAAGCACAGGACTAACTCAAAGAATAAACCACCCTGGTGGAATCCCAATATCACCAAGTTTTATAACAAAAGAAAGAAAACCATGACCAAGACAAGGAATCTCAATGCCTACCAAGCAAAAAACTCTCATGAAACTAGATAAGCAACTCAGGAGTCTTATCAAATTCACAAAAGCCAAATTTGAGGTAAAAATATCCTCACAAGCAAAAGGCAACCTTAAAGTTTTCTTCAGCTACATACTCATCCTCATAGGTTAACACACAACTGTATGCTGAACTAACTGTATGCTGAACTAACTGTAAACAGAATTATATACATGAAGGAGGAGGACAAAACAAACGTATTAGCTGACATATTTAGCTACAGTTTCATCCCACTGTTCCTCCTAACACCTTCAAGAGATATCCTCAACCTTAACTCCCTTAGCTATCATTAGCATACAGATCCTCAATGTGCTCTTCCCAGCAAAAAAAAAATACTGCATCTAAAGGCCTTGATAATAATCTCAGGTTGCCTCCTGAATAGCATAAAAAAGAAGTTATGTACTCACCATAACGTTCCATCTGAGTAGGTAACTTCATTTGTCAGCAACCTGTGAGTATCGGATCCGACCTTGGATCTGAGCCGGCAGCTTTCCCAGCTAAAAGATCCAAGCTCTCAGCTCCTCCCCTTACCCATAATACCCTGCTACCTCCCTCCAGTCCTCAGATCGAGTTTGCCTATTATGCACCCAAAAAAAAACAATCTAAGACACTCGAAAGAGGAACACTAACCTGATGCATGACAAAGGGAAACCTTCCGTCATAGATATAACCATGAAACAGGCTAGGGGGAAGGAGGGGGGGGTCGGTTGCTGACAAATGAAGTTACCTACTCAGATGGAACGTTATGGTGAGTACATAACTTCTTTATCTGAAGTAGTTAACTTCATTTGATCAGCAACCTGTGGGACAGAGTCCCCAGCTACCAAAAACCTTGGGAGGTCCTCAAGGAAGGATATTCCGGAACACTGCGGAGCCAAATGCTGCCCTACTTCTGGATATCAGATCCAACTTATAATGAGAAATGAAGGTATGAGAAGAGGACCAAGTAGCCGCTGAGCAGATGTCATCTAGAGGAACTTTTGACCAGAATGCTGCAGAAGTAGCCATAGAACAGGTAGAATGGGCATGAACCCCCAAGGGTTCAGGCCAGCTGGAAGCTAGATAAGCGTGCACGATGCAGTGGGATATCCACCTAGCTAAGGTAACTTTCGTAATAGGCTTTCCTAAAGATGGCTTAGCGAAAGACACAAAGAGCTGATCTGATTTCCAAGTAGTCGCTATCCTGTGCAAGTAAAACCACAATTGTCTGTGCACATCCAATAAGTGCAACCTGTATTCCCCTTTGTTCTGAAAGTTGGGGAAGAAAACAGGCAAGTTAATGGTTTGGTTGATATTGGATTCGGAGGCCACCTTAGGCAAGAATGAAGGGTTAGTCCTGAGAGACACTCTGTCCTTATGGAAGACCAGATACGGGGGTTTCATACAAAGGGCTTGAAGTTCAGATACCCTTCTGGCTGAAGTAATTGCAATCAGGAAGGCCGTTTTCCAAGATAAGAATTTTAACTCAACCGAAGCTGCCGGTTCAAAGGGTGGGCCCGTCAGTGCCTGAAGAACCAAGGTTAAGTCCCATGGGGGAACCGCATTCTTGACCGGAGGTCTCACAGAAAGGTGCCTTTCAAAAAGGTTTTGCATATCTTAGCGGACGCTAAGGGACCAAGGTTATCCCCTATGTGGAAATGGGAAATGGCTGCCATTTCGACTTTGACTGTAGAAGCACTGGCTCCTTGGTAGAAAATATGGGACAGGAATTCAAGAACCGTTGGAATGGGAGCAGTAAAGGGGTCTAAATCCCTATGTTTGGCCCAGATGGAAGAACGCTTCCATTTACTTCCGTAGATCTTCCTGGTAGAAGGTTTATGTGCCTCCACCAGACTAGATTTTACGAGAGACGAGATACCGGGAGTCCTAGCTATTAGTTGAACTGGATCAACCAAGCCATGAGCTTGAGGTCGTTCAGATTTGGAGGTTGTAATCCCGCAGGATGAGAGATCAGATCCAGAATGGGATCTAAGATCCTTTTTTCTAGCAACTTCTTTATTTCTGAAGCCGCCGCCTCCCTCTGATTGGGTGGGATATCGGGAAGGCGCTTTGTTAGTGGGGGAAGATTCAGAAAGGAGATAGTGCAACCCCTGAATATTATTCCGAGCACCCAACGATCTGTAGTAATGGACCCCCAACTTTGTAGGTGCTCCAAAAACCGCCCCCCGACTGCCTCCAGAGAAGGACAGCCGGGCAAGCCCTCAGGGCTGCTGCGTGGGTCGGTCCAAGAAAGGTCCTCTGAACCCGAAATTCTTCGGCCCCCCCTCTGCCTCTGGGCCGGCGTCCACCTTGTCCTCCTCTAACTCTGAAGGACGAAGGGTCCGGAGCGGGACAGGACTGCTGGGACTTCTGGAACCACATCTTCTTTTGTCCTCTCTGGTTCCTTGAGAAAAACCTTTGAGGATTCGAGAAGCGGATCCCGATGGCAGACAGCGTCTTCCCATCTTTCTCACTCTGGAGCAGCGTGTCACGGACAGTTTTGCCGAATAGCATAGAACCGTCAAAGGGAGCGTTCGCGAAGTATGCCTTGAAGGGTTCCGCAAAGTCGCAAAGGCGAAGCCAGGTGTGGTGCCACAAGGCGACCCCTGCCCCGCTGGCTCTAGCCGCTCCCTCCATGGCATGGGAGAGAAGCCGCATGGAAGTCTTACAAATTGACTTTAGAGTGGCCATGCGAGCCGAGATGGTCCGTTTGTCCTCGGCCGCCATGGACTCTGGGAAGCTCCAGCATATTCTTTTATCAGATCCCGCTGGAGTCTAATGACATGTGCCAGATAATTCAGCGCCCTTATAGAAAAGGTGGCTGAAGCAAACATCCGCTTTCCAACACGGTCCATCATCCGAGACTCCTTATCAGGAGGATGGACTGAGGAACTTTCTTGCGCTAGTTCCTTCTTGGTGGCAGCCGCCACCACCATGGCATCTACTGGGGAACCTTTATTCCATGCCGGTTTGTCAGGGGGAGGACTAAGTATCTTGTCCGGTCTTCTAGGGATTAGCTCCATGGTGTCCGGCTCCTTCCAAGCCCTGGTAGTAATTACGTCTACCAGGGGATCAGCCGGGGGAGACACCAAAGAGGTAGATAGGCCTGCGTGGAACGCCTCCAGAAACACAGACTCATCCGAGGAAGGCTTTTGGGCTGACCACCCCCCTCTAATACGCAGCATTTCCATAATGTCTCCAAAGGAGATGTCTTCAGGGGGTGACCTTGGGGAACCTTCCCCTTCCTCTAAGTCCGTGTCCTCCGTGAGGGACTTGGGGGAGTCCAAGTGCCTCCTCTTGGACTTTCGCTTGTGAGGGACCTCCTTGGTGGGGCTGTCCATAGAGGGCTCACCAACGGGGTCCTGTTTCCCTACGGGAACCAACTGGAGCGCCAGCACAGGCTGTCCCTGGGGCCAGACGATGGAAGACAGGCCCAAATGCGAGGAAGTGAGGGATGGATCCGCAGCCCAGACTGGGGACTTGGAACTCCTCGACAGCATCCTCTCCACCATGTCAAAAGCCGAGGGCAAACTACTCTCCCCTGGCTCCGAGAGTAGCCTCCTCGGCTCTGACGTGAGGACCGGTGTCGGAGCCAATGCGATCGGACCCGAAAGGGGAGTGTGCTCCGTCCGAAACAGAGCCGAAGACACACTCACCCCTGCGGATCCGAAGCTCGGCTCTCGGCCCCGAGAGGTCGGATCTGACACGCTTGAGGGTATGGTTGGCGTCGAAGTAGTCACCACTGTCGGCACCGACTCCCAGGCTCCGAGACGGCTCGGATCCAAAGACTCCGAAACCCGATAGTGAATCGGAGAAGGAGCAATTGGGGCAAAGAATGGGGCCGAGCTCACCCCCCAGAGGGGGGGGCAAGAGCACCCCCATCTGCATTTGGGCCTGCAGGAATCGACGCATCATCCGGTACACAGCGTCAGACATACTCCTAGTAGACCTTGAAGAGGTCATCGAGGCAGGCTGGGAAGGCCGCCTAGACGACCTCGAGGGATACCGGAACTCCTCCTCCAGCTCCGGAGAAAAGCGGGGAGAACAGAGCCGAGAGGGGGGAAGAACCGGAGACCCTCCTGGGAGAGCCAACTAATTTAGCAGGCGGAGCAGAAGGATGAGATTCTGCCCGCTGCTTGTGGCTCTTATGCCGGTCCTTATCCCTATGCCTCTTCTCTTTGCTAGAAGAGTCCCCCTCTCCCTGGGACATAGAGGGAGGTTGAGTCCCTGCCAGGGGAGGGGGAGCTGAAGGTTGGACAGCCACAGCTGCGACTGGTGCCGCTGAGGGAGAGGAGGAAGAAGAATCCACGGGTAAGAGTCCCGCCAGGATTAACTTATTCCTCCTATCCCTCACAGCCCGGGGGTTAAAGGCTGCGCACACTTGGCAGCCCGAAGACAAGTGGGCCACCCCCAGGCAGAGAACATCCTGAGTGTGGCCATCCGAAGGGGACAGCTTATGACCACACTTAGTGCATTTAGAAAAAATGGCCTTAGGCCTCTCAGCCATCACATGTTGAAACGCGCCCACACACAGAGAAAGGGGAGGGAAAAAACTAAAATTTACACTAAGTACCACAAAAAAACACCGAAAAATACAGAGACAGAAAACTAAGGGCCTACCTACACTCACACACACCGAAAAAACACTAAACACTTTGAAGAAAATAGTTTTACATAGTTTTAAATACTCTCACCAACACCAAGAGCTCGTCACTTAAGCTGTCAGAAGCAGCGGCAAACAAGATCTGAGGACTGGAGGGAGGTAGCAGGGTATTATGGGTAAGGGGAGGAGCTGAGAGCTCGGATCTTTTAGCTGGGAAAGCTGCCGGCTCGGATCTGAGGTCAGATCCGATACCCACAGGTTGCTGATCAAATGAAGTTAACTACTTCAGATCATGACTTATCTGAACGTTTAGGATCAATGCTCAATCTTAGCCCCCAAACTGGCTTCATGCCTAGTGAATGGAGGAATGCAGCAGTTATCCCTCTGCATAAGGGGGGACAGTCTATTGACCTGGGTGACTAAGGACCTATAAGTCTAATGCGTAAGGCCATAGAAAGAATTATCTAGGAAATCTTCAGACACTGGATCTGCCACAGTTTGGATTTGTCAAGGGCAGATCACATTTGCTCATTCTGATGGACTTCTTTGAGAAAGTCACCAAAGCTATGGATGAAATCAAAACAGTACACCATTGCCTCTCTTGACCTGACCAAGGCATTTGACAGTTTTCTTCATTCAGGTATTGCCAACAAATTCACAAAACTGGGAGTAATGTCCCATGTCACCCACTGAATAGTCAATTGGCTCACAAATAAGACACAGGAAGTCAGGTGTGGTGATGTGAAGTAGTGCCAGCATAGTTAGCTGGAGTTTTGTAAATAATTAAATGTCATTTGTATATCAAACTGATTTGGGCAGGTGCTTGTGTTGAAAATGTATTTGTAAAGTTGCTAGTGTTAAAAAAAAGAAATATGGGTCCTGCTGAACAGAAAAGAAATATACTTGTATGTCAGACTGTATTGTAACTGTTGAAATGAATATATTGTAACAAAGCATACTAGAAGAGAAGACGCTAATCTCAGTCTAGGTAACTTTGAAAAACAGTCTGAAATTCAATTACTTGGCTTAGGCCATTAAGATTGAATCTTACAGTTCTGACTGCAGCCAGAGAAGAAATGTCTGTGAGAAGCCTGACTTAGTAGCCCTGTAGGAAGACTGGAAGTGTTAAAATTATTTTACAGCTTCCAGATGCTGTAACACATCTTAGCAAAGCTCGATGTGTGTGCATTGTGACACATACATGCAAGATCCTGGCTTAAGTTTCTAGTAAAGGGGGTAGTATGGGAACCAGAGTCAGGTGATCAGATGTGATGTCATTCTAGTGCCAGCAGTGAAATGATATTTAGATATTAGTCAGAGATGTCACTCAGCACTCTGTTTTTCAGAACCTGACAAGAAAGACCACTCCCACACATCATCTTGCCTTGATCTATTAAGTAAGTAGGAAACAGTAATACTTTAGGTCAGTCAGGAAAATTTGGTGAAGTATTGTTTTTCTGTACTTGTGTGAATCTTTCCAACTGTGTTATTTTTAATATTTCCTGTGATTGAAATTCTGCTGTTTATTGCAAACAAATATTCAGTATTTTCATGTTCTTTTATTATTTATTATTACATATATTTAAACTTTTCATTGTGGCTTGTCTTTTTAAGAATATTTTAACCTTTCAGAGTACTTATATGTATTTGGTGACACTGTGTCTGCTTCTGAAAGTCTTGCTGTTTGGTCAACATTACCATTGGCATTGGTATTAATTTCACTCAGTATAATTGGATACCCTGTGGAACTACCTTATAGCCTGGGCAAAAGGTGGTAGAACGAGTAATTTGTGGCAGCCTTTCCTAGGTGTGTGTGTGTGAAAAACAAATCTCGAAGTGTTTTTGTGTGTGTGTGTGTGTGAGTTACTTGGAACAGGGACACAGAGCACTGATTTCTGCAGAGAGAAAGGTGGAGTCTTATTTGGGGCCTGGAGAGAGTGTCCAGCCTCAGGACCTGAAGTGTGCTTCCTGTGTGCTCTTCAAGGAAACTGTGCTTGGTGCAGAGAGCTGCATCTAAAATTCTGTGCATCTATTTTTGCTCCAAGTGAATGTCCTTCATCAGGGTCAGTGGTGAGGACTGAGGCTCCTTTATTACTGGTCCAGAGGAGACACGTCACATCAGGATAGGGAACTCTACTTCCACAAGAAGGAGAGTCACCAGTTGAGTCCCTCAAGGCTCCATGCTGGGGCCACTACTTTTTTGGAATTCAAAGCTAATGTTAAATGCCTCTTGCTGACCAAGTTTCCAGGTGACTGCAAGGTCAGTTTAAATATAAAGTTCCCCAAAGACAATAATATCCTCCAAGAGGTTTTTTTTTGCAATCTAATACTTGTTCTACAATTGAATTGCATGCCAAAAAATGCATAATAGAAACCTTTTGCCCCCCCCCCCCCGGGAAATTACCACATTCCACATAGACAAAACATACCTAAGAGTACTCTCAATGGTTAGGGACTTGGGAACATATGTAGGCAGTGACATAGCCTTTGACCATCATGTGTCTACTGTTGTAAGAAAATCATTCTATATTGTGCAACTCATTAGCAAGGGTATGACATCCATGTCCAAATATATCAACATCCCACTGTACTCAGCCCTTATTAGACAAATAAGAGTACAATGCTCTCATTAGGATGTACCTTACCAGACTTATTCAACAATGGAACATCCACTGAGGTTCCTTACAAAAAAAATACAAGGTGTAAACCACATGGAATATGTAGACTATCTCAAAGCTTTATCTGTAAGCTCAGTCTCCTATAAACTACTATAAGGTGATCTGTGTCTGGGTTATAAGGCATTATCTGATCCAGTAACAAGAGACTTGATGCACATTGAAAAGTCTAACAGCATTAGAAATACTTGATCCAAGGACCTACACCTTGTATTTAACAAACAAAACATGTTACAGGGACAAATGTGTGTCTCAGAGTCAACTACTACTTTGGAACAACCAACCCTCCCATTCATTTGGGGTTCATCCCTCACTCTGTTCAAATATAACTTGGACCAGTGGTTGGGAAAACAAAAATTTACCCCTGCACTCACACCTACCTCCTACTGACAGAGGCAGCTTGTAAATGCTTTGTCACCTAAACATAAATATATGCCCCTGGGTAATTTATCCTGTCAATTACAGATATGGGAATGCATGACTATGCTTAAAACGGCCTCTCGGAGCCATTAGTACTAGCCAGTAATCACTTATGAACCTACTCATGCAAGACAAATACCTTCATGGAGTTTACTGGTTATCTATGGAAAGGGTACTTGAGTAATTCCCCACTGTCAGCAAATACGGGGTTGTGGTACTACACAGGTTAGGTATACTTATTATTTCAGCAACTACATTAAGCATACTGTATTTAAAAAAATGCACAATCAAGCTCAGCTGTTTCCACAGTAAAACAGTAAACTGTCCCCTAAAACTTGACAAAATCAAACAGCTGAGTTTCCCTAAATACATGAAGATATTTAATTCTAAGAATGCACTTTACTAAACATGAAAGTTCTACCAGCAGTACTCAAAAGTTAACACATCTGCAAAACAATTCCCTTTAGAACTGTAAACACCTTTCTAATTACTGCAGTTATAACTTTGTATTTTCAGCCATATCTAGTTGTACTTGCCTCCTTTCCTTCCCTCGCTTTTTGGTCCTTTGCGACTGTGGCCAATACTGTGGCTGCCTGCTCACCTCCCATCACAGAAATTCGGGCATTGGGCCACATATACAGAAAGCGTGGACTACAAAAATAAGAATAAAGTATTAATAATTTACAGGTATTCTATATGCAAATAACAAGAGCAAAAGTAAAACAGTACAGTACAATCAGCACAAAACATAAAACAGATGTATAATCTCCATGTCAGATATTTAAGGGGCTTCCTGCAGTGGATCACTGTTGAGATTCCATTATCTGAGATATATGCTCAGGGGCATGTGTGCTATGTGCCACAGGATATGTGGTTTTAACTTATATATTTTAGAATGAAACAGGATTCACAGAGTGCATTTCGGTGAATCTTGTTTAACACTGAGAATTAAGCAATGAATTCTGTGAGACCGCTGTTGACTTGTTTATTTTACTGGTCACTGTTAGCCAGAATTTGCACTTAAGTTTTTATATGATGTGACATTCTAGTAAAAAAAATGATGACACCTGCTGGCTAAGCCCTGATGCCTCTTTTCAAGCCTACTCCCCCTGCAATATATTGAATGAGTACATATGGAAAAGATAAAAACAAGAACAGCCTATTTGTTTGACTTACCACTAGGGTGGATGGAAGGACTATCCAACAAAAGGGGACAACATTAGGATAAGTATTCATTGCAAAGTGCCCCCTCACAACTCAGCTGATATTGTGAGCATATATCAATTACATCTGCTGTCAGAAGATCCCTCTGTAGTGGACAACTGTTGGAAAAGAACTTAAACAGTATGCAAAATCATCTTCAAGAATTGTAGGAGCTGCAGAAAGCTACAGGGCAAAAAATAAAAAGAGCAAAGTCCTGCAGCACAGAAGGAAGCTAGACTTCTAGAATTGCAAGCCATTACTTACTACTTTGTGAAAGTGTGCAAGCCATTAGGTACTGCATTGTAAATGTGTGCAATGACTAACAAATGGCCACATAACAAATCTCCAGAATGGATAAATTCCAGAATTAGCCACAGAAAGCAAACATACCTCTAGCAATGTGGTGTTTGACAGCAGCACTGGTTAAAGGTGGTCTGATACCAAATGACAATATGGTAATACAGCTAGCAATCCATTTAGAAAGGGCCTGCCACATCTAACCTATCCTTACATGAAGTAAATCAGACAACTGTCTGTCTTCTTAAAGTTATACACACTTTATAGACAAAACCTGCGCTACTGGTCCAAGTACCTTTCCTATTGTTTTCTGAACTCAAAAGAACACAAGGAATTTTATTAATTTACTAAGGGACAACTCCAAAAACCACATTCAGAAGGAAATATGGGTTAATCCTAACAACCAACCAAACCCTTTAATAGCTTTCTACAAATAATGGCCTGCAACTATTTTTGCAGAAACAAAAGGCACCAGAAAGCAAAATGTCTGGAAAACTGAAGATAGACTCTTAAATATCTGGTTCAGGGGATGGGTATGTCTGTTGACCATGAGGTTCAAGGCCCATGGATAACAGCATTTCTTCAAAGGAAGGGGAATATGGAGAATCTCCTTACAGGAACGTTTGATAAGCTCCTGCTAGTATCAGCACAGCTAGTCACAAAGCAGTGTGCTAAAACAGTGGACAATGTACAATTACAATGGATTAAGCACTGTCTGTATTGATGGAACCATCATATGATGGTAAATGCACTACTAATATCTAGCTTAGACTACTGCAATGGTCTGTACCTGGGGCTTACAGACAGTGATTTGTCACATTTGCAATAGGTTTTGAATTCAGCTGCCATGCAAATTATCAGTCTGCCAATTACTTGCTACATCACTCCTGTCCCTTAAGGACATGCACTGGCTACCTGTTGCTGTGTGCTGCATTTTTTAATTTCTTTCCATCCCCTGCATGATCTGGGTCTTGTCTATGTGAAAGACCTGCTGCATTACTATGTTAGTACGAGACAGTTTTGTTCATCTGGAGCTGGAATGCAGCCATTCCAGAAGCGCAGTTGGAAAGACTGGGTAGAGTACTTTATTTTTCACATCTTGCTCCCATCCTGTGGAATAGGTTACTATCCAAGATTCAGGAGTGTGAGTCAGAATCTACCTTCTGAAGGTCCTTAATTTTTTTTCAGTTTGAGAGTCTATTGAGAACCTCACAGGGGAATTGACACTAACCTTCAATTTCTTAATTTTTTTGAAGATTTAGATGACAATGTATGCCACTGTATGATATGAATGTTATATTGACCCAGAAGCACATTGGTTTAACTACTTTTGTAATTAAGAATCAGCTAGGTTCAACTGTACATGCTTAGCAAAAAGTGTCAAACTTTATTTAAAAATAATGAAGAAAATAACAGGAAACTGTGTCAAGACATACAGGAATCTTCTCTATCATGTAGGGAGATGTCTATTGCTAGCTTCCCTTTGTCCTACTTAGTGAAGCAGAGTGAGGTAGCAACATAATCTCAAGTGGTGAAGAGATCAATTTCCCAGGTGCCCTAGTCCAGGAAGCCCACAGTCAAACAGCATCCCCATCCCCACATCTAGCATCAGGAACACTTCAGAGCTACAGCTTGGCCAGCCAGCACACACACGTCCCTCAGTATGTGACTGACTGTGATACGGATGTCACAATCTGTGGAACATCACCACATTGGAAATGCCTCTCCAAGCAGATGTTGAGTGCACACTCCCCTGTTTGCTATGTACCTCACTATATATGTGTGTCTGATGGCAGCAAGAGGAGCAACCCTCTTGACTAGGTTAGGTAGAAAATAAACATGGTCAGCTCATTCAGGTTGATGAGAAATCTCAATTCCTGGAAGTCCCTATGCGCCCAGCAATAAGGAGGCAATGCATGCTCTCCAACTCATCAATAAATCATCTATTGTTACAGTCATACTGGGTTTGACTTGAAACAGAAAGACTTATTTAAATGATGGAAATCACTCATCACACTACAGCTTGGTGATGGGTCTGAAATAATCAAATAATCTCTGTGAGATCATAATAACTGCATCAGCCACTGTCCCCTCACTACCTAGTAATACACAGTCATTCAGAGAGGCATGTCTCAGACTCATAGCCAGCTTTAGGCACCAGCAAATCCTGAAGTCCCTGGGGGGCCCTCAACCACAGCAAGTTATGTTATCCTGATATTTTGTAACATGTCTGTGTCTCCTTTAAAATTCAAAAAAATCTCTGGTTATAGTAACAGTGTTTTATCAGGTAATAGGCTTCACAATTCCATTAAATATTTTACCACTGATGTAGTGCCACAAACCCTGCTGGTGGACATTATCTCCACTAAAACTAACAACATAGCCAGAATTAGGTACCTGCAATACCAATGGCTGCAGGGGATCCTTTAATCATCCTTGACTGTGTGGGGGCCCCACAAGAGCTGCTGCTGGTTGGGGAAAAATAAGGATTAAAAAAATGTATTAATTTCACAGCTACGGCTTAACCTGAACATGGCTGCGATATGACCCTTTCAGGATAAAGCTGATAATGAACACGAGCAAGATGAGCACTACAGAGAGCAAAAGCCCAGAGTGACTGATCTCAGCGCATACCTTCCTCAGGGATGGTTTTCTCTTTCATGGAGGTTTATAAATACTGGCAGAACACCCAATACTATAACTCTCAACTTGTTTTCCAAAGAATTCATCTCAGTGCCAAAAATAATAGCAGAATAGTCTCAGAATCAAGCACAAACTTTAAATATTACTCTAATTCACTTAAAAAGTTAATAGAATAACAGCTATTGCATCAACATGCATTTTTTTGGACAATAAGTATGAAACTGATGTCTGGATTTATTGACTGTCTGTAATTCTGAATGATTTACCAGCAAATCAAAGTTTTTACAAAGGACAGAGCAAAATTATAAGCAAAATCAGGGAAGGTCTGCAAAATCAGGGACAGTGACATATATGCATTACTCCTCGATGAGGTAAATAAAAGCATCCTACACCTGATGCTGTTTAATGACTGCTGAACAGCAGTCACTGATATGGTGTGGCAGTGGTTTACTATGGTATGGTGGAAAGGGGTTGGGTCGAACAGTTGCAACATCGGAAAATAATGCTGCATTTGGAAACATCGGAAGACCGGAATGTCGAAAATGGTAAACACGAAAATGTGTATACGACATTCTCGTCTTCCAGCCATGTTAGTTAGCTTACCTCTACTATTTTGCAGGGGGGTTGCCCTCCCTGCATCCCCCACACCCCCTGCACATTAAATATACCAACTCTGAGATCGCACTACAGTGAGGAAATGGGCTACTTCCCTGTTCCTCACTGAAGCGGGACCTCCCTCTACAGTCTCAGGATGCTGCTTGTCAAATGGTCAAGTGCACCATGCAACTCGACAAACCTCGGTCGACCACTGTTGGTTCGATTTCCTGCCCCTTGGAAACTGTGATTTCAAACATCAGCCATTCGACTGACTGCCATTTGCATAAGTCATAGTAAACCGTGGTAGCATCAGTGTTGCACAATGTATTGCTATTTGTTGAAATAAGTACAAAACTAATACTGCTATGGCTTATACTTGTGTGTGTCTTTGTAAAAAATATCACTGATTTTTATCTGTGCACACACCCAGTAATGCTAGGACACATACGTTATTCTTCTGGGTATCAGTAAAACCACAGCTAATAAGTAATTATATTTCAAAGGTAAGGCATAAAATATATCATAAAACATTCAGTTAGATCTTCTAGGATTCTGGTTGCCTATAGTCTCTAGACTGTATAAATTGATATGGGAGGTTTTCTTAATCATCCTTGACTATGTGGGGGGGGGGGGGGCCCACAAAAGCTGTTGCTGGTTGGGGAAAAATTAGGAGAAAAAATTTATTAATTTTCTGATTATGCTCTTTAACCTGAACAGGGCTGTGATATGACCCTTTTAAAATAAAGATAATGGCCACTGTTCTGAACTACACCCATTCTAAAACCAGCCCTGCTTAGATGTGTGTGTACAGAAAACTACTGTAGCTTGTGTGTGTGTGTGTGTTTGGGAGGGGCTGGGGATTGTTTTATTATTAGATATTTAATTTTCATCACAGTCAAACCTTAGAGGTGTGCACAGGAGATAAGTATAGCTTATGCTTGGGCTAAGGATAGTGTGGTTAATGTTTGTCTTACTATTTTGACAGACCTCACAGGTGTACAAAAAAGGTTGCTACAACTTCTGTTCGGGCAAGTGTACTGTCTAGGAGCAATGAAGTAGAATACATTACTGTAATCTTTTTTTTTTTCACTTTCCTCACAATCATACTTCAGGCACATATACTGGTGGCTGCCTTTGGGGGCTATGGGTGAGGAGGCATGCTATGCATATATATGTCAGCAATCACTTGAAATACATGACTGCAGCAATTTGTATGCCTGCTTTCATCCTACTCTAGCACCAGTGGGATACATAGGCAGTGACGGTCTTTTTGGGGGGAGGTTAGGGAGGCAGGCAGTATTCTGGGATAGACCTGTGCATCCTCACAACAACTGGATTATTAGTTTATTATGAGCTACTATTTTGTCAGCTTTGAGAATTTAGCCTTGGGCACAACTTAATGGCTTCCTTGAAAGACAATAAAAATAAGACTGAAATTCTTTTCTTATTCATGATTTTAGTTTAGGCCACCACTGGATTAAAAGGTTGGCAAAATGCTTTACAGTGCATCCCAGAGCATCTATAACCCTATGGCTTCTTGGACCCTGTCTTTTTTGCGCTATTTCCTGAATGATTACTACTGTGCTATGTTGGTTAGGAAACTTGTGTTGAAAGGATGCCAGGAAAACTAAAGCTGAACAGAAACACTGAATTTCTATCTTTGATCATAATTTTTGTTTATACCATCATTGGATAAATAGGTTGTGTAAAAAGGAAAAAACTTTACAATGCACTTCTGAGCATATAGAAAGTTATGGTGTTTTGAAAAAGCTGAATAGTAATGAAAAATGTGAGAAAAGAAAGAAAAAAAGTAATGTGCATCATATGGGGAGCCTAACATGGGGGGAAACAGAGAGGAGGACTGCAGAGTATGTGTGTGTGTGTGTTGGGGGTCTGAAACAATAGGCCTAGGGTGCCATTTCACCAAGTCTAGACAGTTACTTAGAGTTGTTGTAATGCATCATTGTTTTATCTAAATGACAGTAACTGTGAATGTCCCTTTGTGAGATGGGCCAACATACTGCGGTACATAACCTTGGTGTAATGTAAGAGCATTGTAGCTACAGGTCAGACTGTGTGTACTACTCCTAAAAGCTTTGCAGCATGAACTAAAAGGTTGCTTACAAGGGGTGGCACTGACAGAGTGATACTTACACTGGAAGTGCCTAAGGGGCTCCCCAACTTGAAATTTGCTGGGGACCCCCAAAATGCTTACACTGGCCCTGCTCAGACTATGAAGGTGGCGGACACAATTAAGTCCAAGCTGTTCAGAAGAGGGTAGGCCTGTATCTGCCTCTTTACCTTTATCCAGAAACAATGGTTATGCCCTCCTAAGCTCTCTTTGTGAGTGAGAACAACCTGTACTTCAGTAACTACAGCTCCTCCCCCATTATGGAAATCATATGAGCCCATTGCTCTCAACTTGTAAGGACAGCCTCTGTGGGAACGCCCAGGCAGGTCTAAAAATCTTGTATTTAAAAAGTTAACTACTCAAGATTAATTTTATGTGAGCTCAATGAAATGTAGAAGGAAATTAGTCCATGAATACTTGTATGTGTGTGTGTGTGTGTATGCTAAATTATGAGTATTTTCATATATATATATATATATATATATATATATATATATATATATATATATATATATATATATATATATATATACACATCCCCCCCCATTTGTTAACCAGACAGTTTGAGCAGAGGCCTGCTAAAGAAGCTCCAGAATATTACAAGTACTTTATGGCTGTTTCAGTTAAAATATTTTAAGGTAGAAATACAAATTAATTATACAATAGGTTGATAATATTGAGTTTGGGAGAAAAGTTCTGTAATATATAGGTGTGTGTGTGTCTATATGTACATGTATGTGAACATTTTGGTGGGAGGGTAATCCACTTCTGGACTTCTTTAAGTGGAAGGACAAAGTACTTTTCTGATTCTGATATGCAGGAAAGTCTCAATGATCCTTCTGTAGCTTGAGGGTGGTTTACTGTGGCAGACACCAACAACCTATGCTAGTTAGTTTTTCAAAGTTACTCCTCTTCCCTACAAAGGCTAACACTGCTTTGGCACTGATGTATGTGGTGTATAATTTCTACGTAAATCTAGCTTTGGCATACACACTTCAATCCTGAAATCCTAGCAGCACAGCAAGTGCAATCATACTTTGCAAATCTCCTGTGCTCACAAAAAATATAAAGACCACATGAAACAAACCGTAAAGCAAAACAACTTATTTCATTTTAATTAACAAATTAAAATGCTGTGTGATATCTATGTACAAATATTCCCACAGAGAGGGACAGAGAGTGAAAAGCCTTCCTGTTACAACTTCTGTTCATCAAACTTAAAACATCAAACTTTCACTTCAGTAAACATTCAGTCATTGAATGTTTTACCCAGGGGAAGAGAGACAGCGGACCAACATGCATACCAAAACACACACCACAGTATATCAAACCCACCCAGGTGGGGAGATATGCCCCCCCACACACCCTCCAATGTAGGGGCTGCACCCCCCCACCCTTACTTATATACACAAACCCCAAGATCACACTACAATGGGAAAAAGGGCAAATTTCCTAATGCTGGCCAACCAACTCTGTTCCCTGGGTAAAATATTTGATGATTGCACGTTTGCTGAAGTGAACCTTCGATGTTTTAAGTTTGATGAACAGAGGTGATGGATTTCTCATTCAGTGACTGAACACAGATTCATGGTATTACAGCATGTGCTAGTAAATGGCTCACATACCTGAAGGGCAAGAGTTAGAACAAGAATTTTACGGAGAAGAGGATCTCAGAAGAGAACATCCCAAAGGTGATTCACTGAAAGGGTTCCTTGGGCACATGATCTCTTTGTTTGATTTAGTACATGGGTTGTTAGGTTTGGATTCTGTTCAAGTACAATGATTTAGCAATTGCACTGCATGGTGTAAGCAGGGGGCAATTATATTACAAATTTCAAATAATCACTTACAAATCCTTAAAACCTTAGGATGGAAACTTCATGAAAAATGAATGTTCATTCATGCAGCAATGCTGCCTCAAAGCACTTGGTTTTCCAATTTGATCCACAGCTGTGGTGCCTTCTACATGAAGTTTACATGTCCACTGAGTGCCTATTCAGCTTTTCAACAGTTGGTAAAGTTTACAGCCACATCCCAAATGCATGTTGTACATGAAATGGTGATCTTCCAAATTGGCCATAGGTGTGCATGCTGTGTGTGGGTGAGGGACTGTGTGTTCCCTGCAATCACCTAGTAACTGGTCCAGAATTGTTCCTGACACCGTGGCTGCTTCTGAAAGCCTTTCTGCATTGATCAAACACTACCATTTGTACTAGTATTAATTTTACTTAGTGTAATTGGGTACCCTTGTAAGAGCCTTAGAGTAGCTGGCTTTGGAGTGTTCTGGTGGCAGTACCTACCTGATCTACAGCCTGGGCAGAGGGGGCAAAGCTAGTAAATCTGTGCCAGCCTTTATTTATTTATTTATTTATTTATTGTCATTTGTTAACCGGGTTGGTCCAACTGAGCCAAGAGCCCATTTTCAGTGGAGTCCTGAGAAGAAAAGCTCCAAATATAATTACAATCATTTAAAAAAGATCTTATATTACAATATTTAAATTAACAAGACATTATACGTCAAAATGAAGTCAACTAAATGAAACAGTTGTGTACTACTTTGAGTATATACATAAAGTAACAGCAAGATAATTCTTATGCTAAAATAATTATGAGTACAAGAATATGGGAAGTATGCACAGATTGCAAAAATATTTACAAGTACATGATACAGGAATACAGAAAATAGTATTATTAGAGAAAGGAGAAAGAACAGAGAAAACAGAAAAATAATTAAAGTAAGAAAGTAGATTTAGTAAAAAAGCAATATAAATCAATTTGGAGCGTGACAAGGACAGGTCCAAGTCTTTAGTAGGTAGTGTTTAAGTTAAAATTTGAATTGGAACTTATGGGGGATACTTCTTATATTAAGAGGAGGGGAGTTCCAGGTGTAAGCTACAGAGTATTTATAAAGTGACTTTCCAAAATATTTTGATGGTTTGTAGATATCCAGAAGTTGTTGGTCAGATGTACAAAGCTGATGTATGGGGTTATATTGAGATACTAAATTAAAGATGGAGGGGCAGGAAGTGGGGTTGTAGAGAATTGAGTGTGTAATAGGCAGTTGTGGAAGAGAAGTTGTTTAGGGAATTCAGGACATAGTAATGACTTAAGGGTGAGGCAGTGGTGGGATTTATAGGGGAGACTGGAGGTAAATCTAGCAGTTCTATTGTAGGTTTGCTCTAATTGGGAAAAAAGAGATGCTTGAAGGTTAGTAAGGACTGGGGTTGCATACAGACGCCAGAGCAAGAGAAGAGGCACGTCTAGGGAAGGTTTGGTGGAGGGTGAAAGCAATTTATGATTATGGTACAGACGACCTAGTTTTTGGTGAATGTTGGGAGTATCTGTGGATGTAAATAGGGGAATGGTCACTTAGAGGTTAGGAAGAATGCCACTGCTGTGACAGAGACTGGGTCCATGTGGTGATCCAGTCTATAACAAATCCAGAAGTAAATTTTTGTTATGCATTGATTGATGTGTATGACGAATTTTATTTCGTTGTCGATGGTGACACCAAATAATTTAGTACAGGGTTCAGGTGTGATGATGGTATTGTTAAGGGAGGTAATGGAGAAAGAAGGTTTAAGTTCTGCTACTGTTTTAGGAAGGAAAATTAGAAGTTTCTTTTTTTAGGATTTTATATTAGTTGATTATCAGTGAGCCAGGTTTCAATGGGTTAGAACAAGGAGTTCTGGGATACTGTGGGCGGTGGTAATAAGGGTGGAGACATTGGCATACTGTAAAAGTGTAGACAGGTTAGTTACAGAGCAAATTTGTTTGTGAAAATATTAAACAAGAGGGGACCCAAAATAGAACATTGAGGAACACCAGAGTAGACAGACAGAAATCGGGAGGAGACAGTTTGCCAGCATATGGATTGCTGTCTATTAGATAAGTAGCTAGAGAACCAATCTATAGAGGAGGTAGAAAGATGAAGGTTAGAAAGTGTAGCTAACAGTTTAGAGTGAGAGACAGTATCAAAAGCCTTGGAGAGGTCCAGGAATAAGCAGAAAATGAGTAGGTTTTTATCACAGGCTTCTGCAACTGTTTGGGTGAATGAGAGTAGTGCGGTAGATGTACTGTAGTGGGGTCTAAAGCCATGCTGGGTGGGAGTTGGTAGGTTGTTATCAAGCAAGTGTTTAAGTAGCTGAGTGTGGATGCATTTTTCGAGAATTTAAGAGAGGGGGGATAGTACAGCAATCAGACGATAATTGGATGGGTCAGCGGAGATGCTTCCTTTTTGGAGAGGGATAGTGTAAAAGGACTTCCATATGTCAGTGACATGAGCTTCGATAATAGAATGATTTATAAGAATAGAGACTGGGTAGGAATAGAATTAGCAGCAACTTTAAGGAAGTGAGCAGGTAAATTGTCAACAAAGGGAGAGCAGGGTTTGAGTTTATTCAGTTGAGATTTGATGAGGGTAGTGGGAACTGTTTGTAAGCAGAATGTTTTGGAGGAAGGAGGACTGGGAGGTAAAAAGCTGAGAAGAGACAGTGGAATTTTGTTGAGTTAGTCTTTGAACTGTTTCTATGAAGTGATTGTTTAATAGAGCCAGTAGTCTCTATGGCAGTGTTGAGAGGGAAGGGGTTAGAAGTAGGAGGTTACCAGGGTAGTGGCACAGAATATTTTAGGATTAGTATGTGGGCTACATTGGTTGGAGGCAAAGAATGTTTTTTTTTTGTCTTCGATGACTAGTTTTTTACGTGTTTCTAAATTTTTTGTAGTGTTGCAGTAGGGGAGGAGTTTTATTTTTGACCCAGGCTTTCCTGGCAGCATCCCTCTGGTGCATAATAGAGCGTGTTTACTTAGTAAGCAAGGGGCACAGTTTGATTTTACCCTGATTTTTCTGGATGGAGTCATGCTGTTCAGTATATCAAGAAAATATTTTATTGAAAGTAGTTACAGCTTCATTGAGGGGGAGGTTATAAAGGAAGGTCCAATTGATGTTAGACAGTATAGTTAAACTTGTCTGGATCAAAATGA
This sequence comes from Protopterus annectens, assembly GCF_019279795.1. NCBI lineage: Eukaryota > Metazoa > Chordata > Ceratodontiformes > Protopteridae > Protopterus > Protopterus annectens. Next base: position 415,867,702 of record NC_056730.1, on the reverse strand, counting down.
GTTAGATTGTGACATTCTTTATAAAGGTGTTCTTTGGGTGAATGTTGGGAGTAGCTGTGGATGTAAATAGGGGAATGGTCACTTAGAGAGTTAGGAAGAATGCCTAACAGTATAGAGTTAAACTTGTCTGGATCAAAATGAGTTAGATTGTGACATTCTTTATAAAGGTGTTCTTTGGGTGAATGTTGGGAGTATCTGTGGATGTAAATAGGGGAATGGTCACTTAGAGGTTAGGAAGAATGCCACTGCTGTGACAGAGACTGGGGTCTGATGTAAGGATCCAGTCTATAACAAATCCAGAAGTAAATTTTTGTTAGTCCAAGTAGGGGAAGATATGAGTTGGTGGAAACTGTACAGATTTAGACTATGAGTAGGAGATGAGGAGGAAAGTGAGGCCCAATCTATGTTGACGTCACCAAGTATAATGGTTTCATATGGAGCATATTGAGTGAGCCAGGAGAGAAAGTTTTCGAGAATAGGGATGTTGTCAACTGGAGGGATATAGGCAGATGCAATGGCAAATTTTTATGCGAGTTAAGACGACAGTTTACAATGAGGATTTCTGCAGGAGCAAAGCAAGGTAAGGAAATTGAGAGTGGGGAGAGATTAAGTTGATCAGAGTAGAAGATGGCAACATCCCCACCTCTATTTGCTCTGTCTACACAAAAGATGTTATAGCCTGGGGCTAGGACTTCTGAGTTAGAGATGTGAGGCTTTAGCCAGGTTTCAGATATGAGGTGAGTTGAGCCAGATCCATGAGTGCAATTCTGTAGTTTTGTTTACAGTGCTTTGGATGTTAAGATAGGGTGTGTGTGTGTGTGTGTGTGTGTGTGTGTGTGTGTGTGTGTGTGTGTGTGTGTGTGCGTGTGTGTGTGTGCGCGTGTGTGTGTGTAAGAATCGAATCTCAAAGAGTGTGTGCGTCCACTACTTGGAATAGGGACACAGAGCACTGGTTTCACAAAGAGGGTGGTGGAAGACTTGGCTTGGAACACTCGGCTGAGGACTCAACTCTACATTTGTGCTAGTGGGGAGTCGTACTGGGGCCTGTTGAGAGAGGGAAACCCAGCCCCTGGACTGAGTGTGTTCCCTGTGTGCTCTGAAGGTGTAGGGAAACTGTGCTTGGTGCACAGAGCTGCATCTGGAAATACTGTGTGTATCTATCTTTGTTCCAAGTGAACATCCCTCACCAGTGTCCATGCTGAGGACTGACACACTGATTACTGGCCAATATTTTTTTTTGTTTGTTTGTTTATATGATTACCAAGGTTTTCAGCTTTCTTTCACAAATCAAATACATGTGGCAAATGGATTGGCAAGTTTCTAAATTGCACCTATGTGGGTGTGGGGCCTATGTTCAGTCATCGAATGAGAAATCCATCAAACCTCTGTTCACTGAACTTAAAATATCAAACATTCACTTCAGCAAATGTTAACTCATCAAATATTTTACCCAGGGAAAAGAGACAGTGGACCAACATGGATACCGAAACACACACCCCAGTATATCAAACGCACCGAGTTGGGGGGCCTATGCCATCCCCACATACATATACCAACTTTGAGATCACACTACTGAACATAGACCCCGTGTGTGCATGCGCATGTGTGTCCTGCAATGGAATGATGTACTTACTGCTCAGGACTGATTAATGACTTACTGCTTTACTCCCATTGCTTGCCTAGATACTAACTAATGTATCTATCACTAGCTTGTGGAACATGATACTGCAAAATGAGGCTAAAGAGGACACCTGTATGTTGATGGAGATTCCCAGGTAAAATGAAAAAAATCAGTACCAAACAGAAACTGAGAAATAAATCTTCCCTCACCTAAGCTACAACCCGTTATGCAGACAGATAATAAAGGACATTAACCTTATCCTTTGCAGTGCAGCTGCCTTATCGCTTAAGACCTGATAAAGATGCATGCTGCTGAGGACAATTCAAAGGGCAATGCTGACTTAGCTTCAGTTGAAAATACAGTTGTGACCTTGATTGCAGTGCTGGTGGCAAGGTTTTAAGCAGTGGACCTAGCATCTGAGACAACAGCAAGGAGTGGTAATGGTCAACTCTATTGCTGGGGAAGGGGCTAAGTCTATCTGACAAAGCAGTTATTCTCCAGTACAGATCAAAAGAAGAGCTTTGGGTACACTAGCTAATCTTGTGTATAAGTACATTTTAAAGCAATTTTGAGTGCAAAGAGGTTGGCAGTGGGGCCAGCATCTGTGTGCATTACAGATTCAACATATAGCAGCAGCTTGATAAATATAGGCAAAATGTTCATCTTCCACATCCTCTCTCTCTCTCTCTCTCTCTCTCTCTCTCTGTAGAAATTCATAAGCTGCTCATTACATTCTAGGAGTATTTTCTTTCTTACTCTACTACAAATAAAGCACACACAGAACCGCAGAAAGTACAACTGAACAACCAACCTTTCTTCATAAATCAGCTAGGTATCCTGCCTTTATTACTGCCATCTGTTTATTTCCATATCAAATAATTTGCTCACATTTGTCCAGCCACTTAAGACTCGTCTATCCTTCTCAAGATGTATTCAACACTGCCTAATTTGCTTTCTGTCAGTCCTGGCATTCCTCACTACCACACAACTCATTCACTTTGTTTTACCACATATGACTTCTTTAGTACCGAGTCTGCCAGCAAAAGAGTTCTTAACTGTATTTTACTCAGACTCTCTTGACTGTTCATTCCTTTCAATGTCCTCTGATCCCTTTTTTTACATCATTGAGGATCCAACATGCTCCCCACCATGTTTTCTTAATTAACCACCTTTCCAACATTACATAAACTGCTCAATTCCTGCCTTCCCTTAAACCTCACTCTTCTACAGAACACTATGCTGCGTGCATTGTTCTCACAGTTTCCCTTTATTTCTATGCAATTTGCTCCAACCTTTTTCTTAAGATTCCACTTCCAGTTCTTTTATCTCAGTTACAATATTCAGTACTTCTAATGCAGTTGGTTTAGACTTTGACTTCCACTGTCTAGTAAATGTTTTCATGGCAGCCACCAGAATTAAACTTAACAAAGCTTTACTATGTCTAGGCAAGACAGACACTGTGTCCCAGTTCAAAAGAATCATTTCCTTAGTTACATCCATTTGCTCACCCAATATGTTTGTCAGAATACCCTGTAGGGAATTTTTGAAGTTTGCCAACTCATTACATTCCCAATTCCCAAAACAAATGTACCCCATTACATCGCCAATACTTGCTATCTACCTCAGGAAAAACTCTGTAGGGTCTGCTTGGGGTATATAAATGCCTATGCAAACACTCCCAAGCAAAAAATTCTAAATCTTCCACACACTGTTGCAAACTAGGGAGGCATACATATGTCCTCCCATTGTTCCTTTGTGAATTGTGTATCCAGTCTGTCTTCCTAATCTTTCCAAACCCACTCTGATTGAAGTAATTGTGTAATATTTTATATGCCCTACTAATTATTTCCTTTTTAACAGAGCTTCTGTTTTCAATTCAGCTAAAATCTCTACCAAAGGTCTTCACTTAGGATTCCACTATCCCTTTCCCTACACTCTGATATCAATCCATTGTAGGAAGGCAGTCTCTAGCTTGCAGTCCAAATGTCCTCTTGGCTCTTCAAATTCTATTACCACTCCCTCTCTAGTTACTTCCTTCCAATACCTTGATTAGTTTGTCAGTTGTCTCCAGTAAAGTCTACCCTACTTTTGCCTATTCCAGTCATTCTTACTTATGAAATTATCTTTCTCCATTCTGGAGTTGGCTTACTTCTTAAAAAACTATACAATATTCCAAATGGCTGTTATTATTCTCTTTAAGGATCTGCATTCAAAACCCCACTCTCCTTATTTCATGAATTTCCTGTTTCATCATCAACTCTTTCAATTTTGAATTACCTCTTTCTGTTTGTGTTATGCATATGAGCCTTAAATTTGTAGCTCTAAATATTCCTTCAAATCAGGTAATCCTAAACCACCTTGGTCTGTTGGAAGGATCAACTTAGCCTACTTGATCCTTGACCTTTTCCTCTCTCAGATAAATTACTTCAACTAATTACTGACCACAACTTCTTCTCTGGTTGATAGAAATATGCCTGACCAGTATATAAGATTAAAGGGACTACATATTTTCACTGATTAATCCTTGCTATCCACATCTATAACAAAATCTTTCAGTTTCTCATTTTTCTATATTATCTTTTTGTTTAGTCTCTTCCCACATATCCTTAGCTACCATAACAGAAGCCTTTTTAATCAATAATCCTAAATACTTAATTTTATCATGTCCCCAAAAATATGGGTATTGCTGAACCAATTCATGTATAGGTACAGAATTATACATATATATATATATATATATATGGTTCTATCTGACTACGTCGACAAGTCAGAACGCCGACAGCGAGAACACCGGCCAGAAGATCAACGGAGAAGACTGACGGATCAAAACCCGGCTGAGAACATCGACATGGGAAAAGGCTGTGGATGTATGGTAGTGACGGACGGTGCGAGTAAGGTAAGTGTCGACTGTGATAGTTTGTGGGGGGGGCGGGTTAAGTGAGTTAGGGTTAGGCTGGCTAGGTAAGTGTGCGACTGTGATAGTTTGTGGGTTAAGTGAGTTAGGGTTAGGCGCGGGCTAGGTAAGTGTGCGACTGTGATAGTTTGTGGGTTAGGGTTAAGTGAGTTAGGGTTAGGCGGGCTAGGTAAGTGTCACTGTGATAGTTTGTGGGTTAGGCGGGTTAAGTGAGTTAGGGTTAGGCGGGTTAGGTGAGTGTGCGATAGTGGCGGACCTTAGGGTTAGGGTTTGGGTTAAGGTTGTAGGTAGTTGTGTATGTGAGGTTTAGTGTTGGTTTGTAAGGATTTTGGTGTGCTTGTGTTGTGTGTGCTTTTGACCGGGATTTGTTTTGTTTGTTGCTTGCCGGGATTATGGTTTGTCGGGCATGTGAGGTTTCGTGTTTGTGAAATGTCGGTTATGTGGTGTCGGTGATTTCGTTTTCGGCGTTTTGACTTGTCGACGTTGGAAGATAGATGCATATACATATATATATATATATATATATATATATATATATATATATATATAATTAATATATATATATATATATATATATATATATAATTATAACCTTCTTTTATCTTCATTAGTTTTGTATCTCGAAAAACTTGAAATGTTCCACAACACTGAGACGTCTTTTGCCCATTTTCTCAAGTACAAATTAATATTGTCTATATATAAAGCCAACTTTTCTTGACCACCAAGCCAATTATATCCTTGAATATCTGAGTCCCTAAATTTCTTTGCTAATAGCTCCAAATATAAAGCAAACAACAAAAGGGAAAGAGGACACTCCTGTCTGACTCCTCTGTTCAGACACAGCTTATGAGACAAGAACCCTTCCACTTTAATTCTTGCTTCGGAACCTTCACATGTCCTCCTAATTAACATTATTATTGTATCAGGAAATGCAAATGCTTCCACTGCCCTGTTCCGAAAATTCCAGATTACTCTGCCAAATACTATGAAAGTCATCTCTTATTCACTTCTGATAATTTCAAATTTTTATCTTTTACTGAACTGCTTATTCTTGTAGACTCTTACTTTTAAATTTCCTTCAGCAGGCAATGCTCAGAACTCTCAATATTAGTTGCCTGCACATGTAGTCAGCTTGTCTCCATGGAAACATAAGAACAAAATGTACAACTGCCCTCAGCTGCAGAGTTCTCAACTTACACTGAACATTGATCCCCTAAAGGAAAGAAAACAAACAAGCTAATATTATTACATATGCAACAGACTTAGACCCTTCTCATTACATTCACCATGTTTTCTTATTTTTCAAGCCACTTGCGTACACAAAAAACCCAAGGACATTAATCCAAACATTAACCTATACAAAAATAAGAGAATAAAATTAAACTCAATATATATTATGTATATTATATATAAATATATATTAATTATATTAATATATAATTATAATATATACTATAATCAATGCAAGTTACCATCCATCCCCCAACTCAACAACCCAAGATTATAGCTTATCAATTTAAACTGCTTTCATCCAGCCTTTCTTCTCTTTTATACTGCAATGCCTACATTTCTTAAAACTAAAAAAGCACTTGCTTACTTTAGTATCTTTAAAACATACAATAATTACTTAAAAGACTCGACCCACCCTGTCATTTTAGATACCTCTGACTACATACTACACAAATCTGCTTTAGTGTAACACATGCAGTTTATAGCATAAAATGTTTTACATATATACTATTATGAATAAGAATTGTTTTACTTACAGTTACTTTATTTAAAGTCCTAGACATTAATAACATGAAGTGGGGTATATGATTTTCAGTCCACCCACAAGTTTAACAAAGTCAACAAAAGTTCAGTCTTTCTCAGACACTTTTTCTTGTAAAGCCATATTTCACAATCTTGACTGATCCTTTACAGTCTCATATTTATTAACTAACTTCAGTGTTGCTGGACTACTACTAGTTCAACTCCATCTCCCAACACAAGATTCTAGTTCAAGTCCAAGGTACTCCTGTGATTTTTTTTCTCTCTCTCAAGCATTTTCTTTTGGAACACTAGAAAATATTTCACTGGCAAACACTCACTATGTGCTTTACTGTCAGAAGTCTGTAGGATTGCTCATTTTTTTGCTGGACAAACTTTTGTATTTCCCTCTTAGCCTGTTCTGCATAAAAAATGTCTTTGATCTTCCAGGAAAAAATATTCTGAAGACAGTTGGATACAGCAACTTGAGTCTCACACCTGCCTATTGACATTTCCCGATTACTGGGATAAATTTGCTTCTCCTCTGCCTGGTGTACACTGAGTAATTATTTTCCAAAAGAACTTTATAGTCTCCAGTTGTTAACACTTTGCCCTTCTGCTACATTTTTGTCCTGATCAACTCTTTTTGCTGGTATGACTGCATCTTTACTAATACAGGTTTTGGCTGCTTTTCTCATGGTCATGTTTGCAGCATACACTTGGATGTGCCATTTCAATTAAGAAAGCCTGCTATGGAATACCAGTCCAGCTGCTTATTTGTGCTTTCATAAAATTAATACAGTATGTTTGTTCCAGTTTCTCTGGAACAGCAGCAAATCTCACGTTTTCTAAGTATGCTATGTCCTCTAATTCTACCATTTTTTGAAAACACTCTTTTTGAGAAGTCTCATACTCATCCAGCTTCTTCACCATTTCGTCCTCTGAATTTTTTGCAGTTTTATCAATTCATCTGAATAGCTGCTTAAAGCTTCTTCCATTTTCCAGCCTTTTTTGAGTTAATATCCTCTTTCAATGTTTCATTTATTTTAATCATCTTTGAGTACACCTGATCTATTTTTACCTCTACATTACTGAAAGCCATCTCTTGTACCAAAGCTGGAGTGTGAACTACACAAGGGATCTGAGCTGAGCTTCAGCTGTGACTTGCATATTTATGAAAGAGAGGTCCTCAACAGACCAATAGAGGGAGGGTATGAATACCTTCTTGAATTCCGACTTGATTCAGGAGAGTGAATATATGCCAGTAATGCTATGTCTTTATGTTGAATATGTATCCTTTTGATGCCGGTATCCCCAAAAACTGTAACATCTTCAGAGCTGTGTGTAAGCTCTGGATTTCTAACACAGCTGACAGTAAGGTATCATGTTGTGCATTTTGCAACAGAACCTGACTAAAGTGGAAAAAGCACAATATGAATGCAGTCTGGCTATGAGGTATATTTGCAAGTGTATGAGTGGACTAACAAGATGTGTAACTTCCTAAACACATTATTAAAATCAGAACATTTGGCAGTGGCCTGATATTAGCACTATCTGTTGTGCCCACAATGCCAATAACAGTGTGTAGCCGATTGATCATTTTGTATAGCACAAGTATCTTCTATCATCTACGGCTGTGCAGATAACAGATCCCTGGTGTTAGCAGGTCTGCATAAAATGAATGCAAGGAATGCTGTCACTACTCATTACCAATGTTACAAAGAGAAAATAGTGATTGAATAGTTAGTGTTGTGGCCTATAGGGATGAAGCCCTGACTATGGCCCCAAGAGACCTAAGTTCAATTAGCAGCTTGGGCATCTGAGACAATGGCAGGGGAGCATGAAAGTGCTCCTCCCAGACAGTAGAGGAGAGGTGCACATCCAGGACATACAATGTGGTATGATTTCCCTGATGGAGGCTGGGGAAACTACTGCAGAGTGCTACTGAGTATGGGTGGGACAGCTTGCTAACATCGTCAATCTGTTGAATTGAGAGGTGGTGAAGCACTGATCATCCACTGTACATCCAATTGTCAGAATGTTGGAGGGATGGGGACTAAAAGCAGAAAAACCGATAGCAGCAGTATGACACCATTTCAGGATGATTCAATCTCCTTGTTGGCCCCAACCCTTATCAAAGAAGGTCCAGGGGAGAAATGGGGAGGTAGGTAGACCCATGGAGCAAGAAGTGTAACTGGGGTTAGCTGTGTGGAGAAAAAAGCGGGTTAAAAATATGGTGCTGGATTAAGGACCAGCACCAGCAGCATAGGGGTTATATAGCAGACTCTGCTGCCAATATCTCAAGTTTAGCAAGTGGTGGAGTTGGGAGAATGTGGGATGAAAAACAGAGAGGCCATAACCTGCTCTCAACAAAGGGGAGACCCAACTGTGGCTTTGATTCGGGCAGAGGAAAGGCTACAGCACAGCAAGAAAGGAAGAACACACAGCTCAAATAAAAAAATCTCAGGCATCTTGCATTGCAGCACATGAGTGCCTCTGGCCCCAGTATCAAGACACTTCCCTGAAGCTCTATTAGGAAGAAGAAATAGAAACCCACTTATCATTCTAGGGTTATGGATGACTGCCTCAAGACTTTCCTTCATGCCAGACAGGAATAACCAGCAACCCTACTAGCAGGCAAGCTGCTGACAAAATGAATATGGGGAGGATGGTTAGTGAAAAAGTATTGGCATATGACGCCAAATAGCTAGATGGTCAGAAGCATGAACTGGCAGGAATTTGGTGATGTTGGATAAAATTCAGAATAAGCATGACTAGTAGAGGACAACTAAACTTTACAAGTGTGCAGTTAGGCATATTCAGTATACTCAAATGAGTATATTTTTTCACCATTTCTTAGAAAGCTCTACGGTATACACAGGCCTAAATACTGATCAAAATGTACATAACCAGCTTATAGACTGCATTACTCATCTGAAAAGCAATTTTCTTTAAGAATGTAGCAATCGACTATAACTGTTCTTAATTTCTTCAGTGTACAGAGGGCAGAATTTAGATGTGTATTTTACTTTCTAAACATAAGCAGTGGTAGGGGAAACAGTGTGGGGGTGCAAGTTAAAGCTTAAGTCAGTGGCTACAGTCCTGGTTCCCAGTGCTATAATACATTATTTGCACAACATCACCACAATTTTTTTCAAGTAGTGCTTTTGCACCTTTGCAGGACCAAGGCTAGAGGTCCAGAACATACCTCTAACTTCCTCCCCAGTGCCTTCAGTACCACTACATTAGTTGTAGCACATGGTTATGAAGGCTAGTTTTATGGATCCTCCATAATAATACTCATGGTCATCATTACAGGACCTTCTGGTTTCTTTCTTTGGAAAATATGTAACTTTCTATTTACAGCATGGATTTCCAATACTCAAATGACATTAACCATATGCTTGCAAACTAGGTATCTTTGCTGCATATCATTTCCACCCTCCACCTGAATGTACAATCTCCTTTCCCACAGTGCTGATTAGTGTAGCTGTTTTTGTTTGTTGCACTGGCTTAGGACACTGAGAGCCAGGCATTCATAAGGTACCTCGGTCCATAAGGGATATGGGTGTCAGGCCCTGTGTAAATTTCCTATTCCCCATCCACTGATCTAGGCTGCACTTAAATTGGGTAATAGACAAACTCAGCTTCACATGGATGGGAAGCCTGTTCCATAGGAAGGGCAGTCTCTGGAACACATCTATCACTCCAGCATGTTCTGTTTAAGTCACAAATGAAATTCAGGTCCCTACACCTTGTATTTCTGGTACTGTTTGACTTACAAATATGCAGGAAATTCATGTGTGTGGTGTTTGCTGATGCCTTGTAAGCCAGGCATAGATCATCCCCGGGAAAGACTGAGTAGAGGGAAAGGGCTTTAAGATGTTCTGTGTAAGGCAGGTTTGTTAAGCCTTGTATTCTTTTTGTAAGGAACCTCTGAGGTTGTTCTAGATGCTGTATATGCCTGGTCAGGTACATACTGAAGGGAACATTGTACTCTATGATTGATCTGATAAGAGAAAATTAGACTGGGATAATGACCTCTCTGGACCTAGAAGCCATGCCCTTACTTGGAAATTTGCACAATATAAAAGGATTTCCTCACCACTGTGACCACATGGTGGTCAAAGGTAAGGCTGCTGTATACATGCGTACCCAGATCCCTGACCACTGGGTTGACTCTGGTGTATACTATCAACAGGGTAATTAGGCAGGATTGCTGACTTCCCAAAGGGTACATTAATGCATTTCTTAGCATTGAATTTAAGACCATTGCTTTGGCAACACTTGTTAGTCAGAAACAGGCCTTCTTCAAGAATGCTAGTGTCTTCAGGGGAGTCAATGATAACTCCCAGCTTTCAATCAACTGCAAACTTAGTCAGCCACAAACCTTCAGCCTTTGTTTCCACTTCAGAGAAACAGATGCCAAAATGGAACCAGCCCAGTACCAAGCCCTGGGGAAATGGGGCGGGGGCTCGCTATTGACTGGCCTCTTGGTGGAGAGCACCTCATCTATTCTGACCTCCTTCTGGGTCCTATCTGTAAGCCAGTTGGCTATCCAGCAAGTGATAAAAAGAAGTTATATACTTACCATAATGTTCCATCTTGTTGTCCATTTTCATTCTTCCTTAACTGATGGGTTCAGATACAATCCCTTGGATTCAACTCAGCAGTTGCTAAAATTGTGGTAACAAAAAGCTCTCAAGCTTTTCCCTTACCCATAATGCACCAACCCTAAGTTACCTCAGATCTTATTTGCTGATTTTTGTCAGAAAGGAAATATTTATTATGCACAGACAAAGGAAGATAAAAAGCTGCAGGCAGTCAACACATAAAAAAACTATATCTGGAGCTCAATACAAAGGACAGTGATGTCCCCTAAAAACTCATTCTTCCAGAAGTTTGTAAAGGATGGGAGTTGGTGGGTGGGGAGTTGAGGAAGAATGAAAATGGACTTCACAAATGGAATGTTATGTTAAGTACATAACTTCTTTATCTAATGATGTCAATACTCATTCGATCCTCAACTGATGGATTCAAGGAAGGAAGTTCCTGAGCCAAATGATACCCCTGGAGACCAGATCCAATTTGTAATCAGTAACAAAGGTATGGGGAGTAGCCCAAGTAGCTACTGTGCATATGTTGTCCATGGACGTCCTACAAAGAAAAACTGAAGAAGTTGCCATAGATGTAGTTGAATGAACTTTGTGCTGGTTGTGGTAAAGTAACAGCCAATTTTTTATACATAATTGAGATACAATCAGTTAGCCACCTGGCTAAAGTTACTTAACTGTTTTTTCCCAATTTCAAGTCCACAAATCAAACAACTGGTCCGTTTTTCTTATGTCTTTTGTTCTATGCAGGTAAAAACATAATTGTCTGTGAACATCCAGTAAATGTAAAAAGAAGGTATGTTCTTACCATAACATTCCATCTGTGTTGGTGTTCTTCTTTCATTCATGATGGATGGGTCTTGTTTCTGTGAGTTCTTTCCTTGGAGAAGTGAGTGAGGTCAAAGGAAGGGGAACCAAAACTGGCGAGGCCAGTAAGTTGCAATGAAGATGACTTTGCTCTTCAATATGGCAGCTTTCTGTAGGAATTTTGGAATTAGCAGGCTTGGTGGATAAGCATATTGTACACACCAGGGGGCCAAAGTAGAGCATTCCTTGGTGATTCCCCCATGGGGGGATTAGGGAAAAGTAGCTACTGCATTTATTATTCACGGGAGAAACAAAAATATCACAAGGCTAGCCCCACTGTTGAAAAATATTTCTGTCACGTTTGTACTGAGACACCACTTGTGAGGTAGAAGAATATACCTGCTCAGCTTGTCTGCTATCACACTGGACTTCCCCAGAATGGCTCTGCTATGAGAAAATGGTTGGATGAAATCACCCATTGTCACACACTAAAAGTTTCTCGACACAAGGGATAAGCTCTGGCCCCTCCTTGTTTGTTGATGTACCAAACTACTGCCATATTGTCAGTTTGAATTGCAATTGTCCCTGAAGGGAGAGCATTCTGAAGGGCCTGTCATGCTAGAAGCACTGCTCTCATCAATAGGACAATGATATGCAAATTGGTCTCTTTGGGGGACCAAGTGCCTTGGACTGCTTTCCCCAGAAAGTGCCCCTCCCCATCCCTAATGGGAAGAGTCTGTGGTCACTATAGCCTTGGTTTGAGATGAAATGAACAGGTGGCCTTGTAGCACCTGATCTGATTGAATCTGCCACCAGAGATCTCTCTTGCATATGTGAGTGAGTCGTATCACAGTTGACATGGGTTGGTAAAGTATTGAACATTGTGCTGTTAGCATCCACTGTAGAATCCTCATGTAAAATCTGGCTAAAATTACTAGTGTTATTGCCGCTGCTTGATCCTAGAGTTTAAAGGACCAAGCAAGCAGAAATTTTGGTAATGCAGATTATTTTTCTGACCTGTGATCTCACAGTTTGCACCCTTGAGGGAGGCAGTAAAGCTATCATTGACTCTGCGTTCAATGATATCAGCCCTAGGGCCTATACAAGCCTAGCCATAACAATTCCCTGGCTATTTCTTCCCACATTATTTACTTTCCTGGACCCCTGTCTAGCAGGGCGACTGACGTGATCCCTGGGGTGAATTTCCTTTCTCCCATCCAGTTGAACAGTGCTCCTATGAATTCCTATGAATTCCAAACTCTGAGTTGGTTCCAGTTGAAACTTATCATAGTTTATAGCTATCCCCAGATAAGAACATGTCTGGAGAACCTGATCTCTTGCCCTTATTAACTGATGCCTGGTTAGGGTGGTAATGAACCAGTCATCCAGATATGGAAACACCTGGAATCCTTACAGTCTCAAGTGAGCTGCTACTACTGCCATACATTTGGTGAACACCCTGGGGGCTGTGGTGAGACCAAAGGGCAGAACTCTGAACTGGTAATGACTGGCTCCCAGATGGAATAAGTACCTTCTGGATCATCTGTTCATCTTTATGTGATAGTACACATCCTGAAGGTCTAATGAGCACATCCAATTGTCTTTGCCCAGAAAGGGAAGTATGGACTCAACCATGACCATTCGAAACTTGGTGCACTGAATTTGACTTGTTTAAGTTGCTGTGATCCAATTGTATTTAAATTGATGCCTGTTCCTTTTGACTGGGTGGAACATCAATAATTTGTCTTGAGATTGGAAGAGGAAGAGAAACAACAGTTCAATTACTTACTTACCATAACTTGGCATCTGTGTTATCCTATTTCATTAATCCTTACGACTGGGTCTTGGATCCAATGTCAGATCTGATCCGGCACTACACACGACATAGATTCAAGGCTCAAACTCCTCCCTCTCCCATAATCCCCTTCTGCACTCTCTCAGTTCGAGTTTGCTGGAGAAACCCCAGAGAATATATACCTGAAACTTTAAAGAAGGGAAACGAAGCCCAGGAGCCCAAGACTCAAGCTTCCTCAGATCACCCTCAGAGCACGGATGGGGGGAAAGTGAGCAGGAAGTGAGGAATAACGAAACAGGATAATACAGATGCCATGTTATGGTAAGTACATAACTGCTGATCTAATGTTATCCATTTCATTATTCCTCACAACTGGATCAGAATCCCCAGCTAAAATAGAATCCCGGGAGGCCCTATGGAAGGATGTGCCTCAGCACTCTGGAACCAAAAGATGTTCTGTTTCTGGAGGCAACACCCACTTTGTAATGTGAAACGAAGGTGTAAGGAGTGGACCAAGTGGCTGCAGCACAAATGTCATCTATAAACACCCTTGCAGAGTAGGCTGACGAGGTAGCAATTAACCTGAGAGAGTGAGCCCTAGGCACCTGAGAGAATAAATGGTGGAAATACAGTTTGAAATCCACTTGTAAACTGTTACCTTAGACACTGCCTGACCATGTCTGTCCAGAGAGAAGGCTACAAACAATTGATCAGTTTTCCTGAAAGGTTTGGTCCTGTGCAAGTAAAATCTTAACTTTCTATGTACATCCAGGGTATGGAGGAGATATTCACCTTTGTTGGAATGATTTGGAAAAAAGACAGGTAACTGAATAGACTGATTGATGTTATTTTCAGTGGCTACCTTGGGCATGAAGGAAGGATTAATTCTCAAGGCCACCCTGTCTTTGCAAAAAATTATATATGGAGGCTTTGACAATAAAACCTGTAATTCCAAGACCCTCAAGTTATGGCCACAAGAAAGGCTGTCTTCCAGGACAGGAACTTAATATCACAGGAATGAGCCAGCTCGAAAGGGCTTTTAAGTGAGACACTGCAACATTATAGTCAAATCCCAATGGGAAGAAGAATCTTTGACAGGGGGCCTGAGGAGAAAAACACCTTTCATGAAGGCCTTGCATAGTCTTGAGGAAAAGGTAGGTGCTCTACTAACATGAACATTGGAAATGGTCGCCAACTGCAGCTTTATGGTAGAGAAACTGGCACTGTCTTGGAAAAGAGATGATAAAAACAAAAGAATATCTGAACTGTAGCAAAGAAGGGGTCGAGATTTCTGTCAGCAGCCCAAAAGGAAAACCGTTTCCACTTACTGTTGTAGAGTTTTTGAGATGACGATTTCTGAGAGTCCAGAATAATTTTCTTACAGAGGAAGCAATCTTGCACTATCTTAGTATCACAGGAAGTGGAGAAACACAGGAAGTGGAGAAACAAATGGGTGTACTCATATTGGCATGGACATATGATGATAGAGAATGGACCACTGGACTGTCAGCATCCACTGGAGTACTAGCATGTAATATCTTACAAGTTGGATAGTTGCTGACATGGAAGACTTCTGCAGGAGACAGAATAATGGGATAGGGCCTTGAAGCGGTCTGCATAGCACATTCTACTTGCGTCCTGTATTCTTTTAGTGAGAACCTCTGTGGATGTTCCAGTTGTTGGATATGTCTAGTTAGATACATACCAAAGGGGGCATTGTACTCAATGAAAGATCTAATGAATGCTGAATGCAGTGGAACAACGACTTCCTTGGACTTAGATGCCATGCCTTTGTTTATAAGTTGCACAACATAGAATGATTTCCTCACTATTGTAGACATGTGACTGTCAAAGGCTAGATTACTGCCTAAGTGTGTCCCTAAGTCTCTGACTACTGGGTCAACTCTAAGGGGTGTGTCGTCAATATGACAGTTACCAGGGGTGGAGCTTCCTGAGGGATACTATTATGCACTTCTTGGCATTTAGTTTTATTTCATGGCTCTGACACAAGTTGTTTGTCAGAGTCAGCCCTTCCTGGAAAACATTTGTGTCCATGTGGGATTCAATGACAGCTCCTAATTTGCAATCCTCTGCAAATTTAGCTGGCCAGAGACCACTGACATTGGTCTTGACTTCAGAGAAGTAAATGCCAAAAAGAAGTGGTCTAAGGACTTATCCCTGAGGGACTCCATTTGTGACTGGCCTCTTTGTAGAGGTGGACTCCCAAATTCTAACTTCCTGGTTCCTGTGTGTGTGTGCCAGTTGGCTATCCACCGGGTGACGTACAGGTTTTACCTAACCTCTTGAGTTTGTGAACAATGCCCGAGTGAAGTATTGTGTCACATTGCCTTGGCCAGGTCAAAGCAAGCAGTGTGAACCATTTTGCCCTCATCCATTGCTTTGGTGACCTTCTCAAAGAAGTTCCCCAGGTTGAGTAGGCATGACCTTCCCTTAAAACCAAACTGGGTTGGGTCCAGTGCCTGGAGGTCTACTATATCATGATAATTCTTTCCATGGCTTTACATAAAATACTAGTGAGACTTATAGGTCTGTAGTTTCCAGGGTCTGTAGATGGCCCATTTTTGTACTAAGGGATGACTGTTGCTGTTCTCCATTCATGAGGCACGAAGCCTGTTGGAGGCTACAGTTAAACAGCAATTCCAGAGAGCCTGATAGGTCATGTTTCATGCTATTTAGAAGGCATCCTGGGATACTATCTAGGCCCGTTGATGCAGTGTTCTTGGCCTTAGAGAGAGCATTAAGGATCTGTTCTTTAGAGATACCAGGGAGAGTTGTATCTGAGGGTATTTCCTGAGGGAAGGTTGAGGGGGGAGAGAGAGTAAAGTTGGAGCTGAAATTTTTGACCAGTAGGTTTCTCATAGACTCATAGACTCATAGATTAGTACCTCTCAGTGGTGTATTGACAATCTGGTCCAGGGAGTTTGAGTTTACAAAATCCAGGAATCTCTGTGCCTGTACATTTCGTGTCATATAGGATTCTCAGCTAATACAGGGAAAATTAAAGTCCCCCATGAATATGGTATTGTGTTGGATAGTGAGTGTTTCCACTGAGTTTAAATACAAGGTATGGGTTTCCTAGGTCATACAGGGCAAGGAAGTGCTATTTGATTTTGCCTATAGTGATTTGAACATGGGACACCTCAAGTGCATTGTCTCGTTTGACCAGCCTTGAGGTATACTTATTTTTGATGCAAATCAAGACACCTACACCTTAAATACCTGTCTGTGTAGTAGCTGGTCTAAATATGTGGAAGGCATTATAAACTTGCACTGCTGGTGTGCCCTCCATGGCTTTAAACCATGTCTCAGTGACCGCACAGACCTCTGCATTCTCTAGGGTGAAGAGAGCTTCTAGGGAGTGGTGTTTTTTCAGATTCCTAGCATTGAGCAGTAATACCTTTAGATTTTTTTGGTTTTGATTTGCTAAGTTGGAAGAACTTTCAGTTTGGCATTGCTTAAAAAAGGGACTATGGAAGAAGACAATGTTTTAGCTAATATTCAAAAGCCTATAGGGGAGAGGTGCAGACCATCCCTGGCAAAGCAGTGTGCTCTGTTGACCATCTGCTTCCATGCTGACAAATACTTCACCCCCTTAGAATGACACCAAAAACTAAGCCAATTATTAAAGTCAGCCATCTTTTGTTCGTATTGTGGCATCATCTTTGGAGAAGGTAAAATGCTACTCAGTGTTAGGATCATACCAGCCTGAGACACATATTCCGAGAGCTCCATGATGTCTCTCTTCATATAGTCTAGGGAAGTATGTCTCAGGTTATTTACTCCCACGTGGACCATTACTGAGTCATATTTGTACTTGTGGTCCAATGACCTGAGTGCATGCTTAATGTGGTGGATCCTAGCCCCTGATAAGCAAATGACCATGACTTCCTCCATACTCAGCCTGGTGAGAGGGACAGCAGTGTGTCTCATAATGGAGTCTTCAGTGACCAGAATGTTGGATTGTGTGGTGGCATGCCTTATGCACTTAGAAGTACAGGCTCCATGAGATATGGCTCTATGTGTTGATGGGGGTGCTGTTTTGAAAGACTGCATTTCGGGCTGCTGAGAGTATTTGTTAAGTGTACTTTGTCTGGGGGTCTTTGGGGTTTAGGAAGTTTACATTTAAGTCCCTCAGCATATGTGGGTCTATATGTCTGTTTTGAATTGTGTGTGATGGGTGCAACATGTATACTACTGACCACCTTATTGACATTAGGAGTGCTTTTATATAAGAGCTTTGCTCCAGTGACATTGTGTAAACACATCTCTCACATGCCATATCAGTTTATTTGAGAATTAACTGGTTGTCAGTAAACATGAGGCAATTTCTACATTGTCTCAAGATACCCACATCCACCAATCTGGTAACGGAGATAGTGTGAAAGTTCATATCCATGGCAACAGACCCATTTTTATTGATTAGACAGTTGGAGTGAGAATATAAAGCAATGTCAGGAGTATCCAGTTTGCATAGACAGTTGGAGTGAGAATATAAAGAAATGTCAGGAGTATCCAGTTTGCACCTCTTGAGACAGTGTTTGTCACACTGTCCAGTGTGCAACTAGGTATTGGTGAAATTTCAATTGTGCTTTTACAGGAAAATGTCACTTAAGGTGTCTGTGTCTGCACAGGACACTGTCAAACATTTAAGGAGGAAATTAATATGATGACCCTGAAAATTTACTGATGAAGTATTTAGGAAGATATTCTGAAGTTAGAAACAAATGAAATAGTACTTACTGAGAACAAAGAATGACCTTGTCAAGAATGATGAAAAGAGGGAGTTGCATGAATGGCTACTGCCTGGCTACCACTAGTGCTGGTCTCATTACAGCTTCACTCTGCTGGGATACAATGCTCACATACCATGACTCTTATTCGTAACATGCACCCAACACATAAACATTCATATGTAGAGGTACTCTCCAGAAACCTACCTAAACAGCAGAGACCTCCAAAACACAAACATGCTACATCTAACACAACACCCAACATATCCAATGCACATAAAAACAGTAGCACCTGTCTCTCACCAAATAAGCCCTTAAGGCAACGTACAACTATTCCAAATGTTTTAGTTGTAGGTGACTCTACAGTGAGACATACAGATGCCCCACTCACCAGGGTAAGCAAGGAGAAGGTTACGGTCAGCTGCCTGTCTGATGTAAGAATTCATCAGATCACACATGAATTCAAGTCTCTCAGCAACAAATACCATTATGACTCCATCATAGTTCATGTTGGTGTGAATGACTTGAGATATACCTCTCTGAACTATATGAAGAGAGACATGATTGAGCTCTCTGAATATGTGCCCCAAGTGGGTATGTCCCTAGCTTTTAGCAGCATTTTACCCTCACCTAGGATGATACCACAATATAAAAAGAAAATAATTGACTTCAATAATTGGCTTAGTTTCTGATGTCATTCTAAGGGGATCAGTTCCTGTCAGCCTGGGATAACATGGTGGATAGGCCACACTGCTTCACCTGGCATCTCTAGGCTTTCGGTTGCTGGCTAAAGCACTTGCCTCCCCCATAATGCCTTTTTAGGCAAGGTTGCAACAACAAAATTCACAATGTGAAAATATCAAACACAAAGAACCAGAGGGTCATGCTGCTAACCACTAGGTGTTTAAATCAGAAACTGAACTCTCTGGAAGCACTCCACTCCCTTCCCTAGAAGATGTTGACATCTGTGCAGTCACAGAAACCTGTCTCAAGGCCACAAAAAGCACCCTGACTTTGCAAGGCTACAATGCCTTTCACACTTTCAAACTGCAAATTGAAGGTGTGAGAACCAAAGGAGGTATCTATCTTCATTAAAGATAATTAGACCTCTAGACTGGTTAGACGAGAAAACTCTGTTGAGCTACACAAGTCCAAATTACCGTGGGTAAGACCTCCCTTCAGGTCCTCATCAGTTACAGGTCCCCTTTCATGAACCAAGATGCCCATATAGTTTATTTAGACCTACTCGGGACAATTAAAGTACAACCTAACACTGTAGTCATGGGTGACCAACTATCTTTCCATTAACTGGGAAACTTATAACAGCCCAAACTCACTTGCACAAAAGTTCCTGGACTTTGTTAACTCAAATGTTCTGGAACAAATCGTGCACCACCCCACAAGGGCCTCCAATATCCTAGACCTGGTCCTCACCAAACCCGTGGATGAGGGTAAGGTGAACCTATCTTGACCTCGCCAAGGCTTTCGACACCATCCCCCATTCTGGAATTATAGCTATACTCACTAAACTAGGTATAAATCCCTACATCACAAGATGGGTTGCCAACTGGCTCACTGACAGAACCCACACTGTAAAAGTTGCAGACTCCAAATCTGACCTCAAGGCAGTGACAAGTGGAGTGCCACAGGGTTCCGTCCTGGGACCTCTCCTGTTTGGTATCTACTTCTCTGAAGTACAGGCTACCACAGAAGGCCTCTGGCTGACGAAGTTCGCAGATGACTGCAAACTAGGAGCCATAGTCAAGTCCCCAAATGATGTGGACATCCTACAGAAGGATATGAACCTATGATGCAATGCCTCAGGTGTAGGGCCTACACTGGTTAAATCTGACCATAAATCAGTCACTTTTGAAGTAGCAATAGCACCAGAACTCCCCAAAAGAGAAGCCACAATGAAATACTTCACCAAAGTTAACTACACCATCCTAGGGAAGGTATAATTGACTTCCTAGCTCCAGTTTCCACAGATGGCATTGATGGCTATACTGAGGTATACACTGATGCCCTGTATAAACATCTACACAAATGTACAGACACAGCCATACTGCATAGGATTAAAGCAAGATCCTCAGGAAACAAACCATCCTGGTGGACATCTAGCATTAATAAATTATACAATAAGCAAAGGAAGCTGCTGTCTAAAAATACAAAACTGAGATCCTAACACTGGAAGAGCACCTTCCTCAGCCTAACCAAGCACATAAGACAACTTGCAAAATCTTCAAAGAGCAGCTATGAGATAAATTTAGCAACCATAGTCAAGGATAACCATAAGGGTTTCTTCAGCTACGTCCACAATCTAAAAGGTAGGACACAAATGTGTGGTGAACTAATTGTGGATGTCATCACACACATTGACCCTGTGGAAATTGCAAACCTGCTAGCAGGCAGGTTTGGTGAAAATTTCACCCCTTATCCCACCTAAGCATACCACAAACCATGCCTTCATCATCTCCTCCCTGCATTTCCAAACAGCAAGTCATCAATGCTCTCTCCAAGGCTAAGAACACAGCCTCCATGGGACCAGATGGCATTCCGGGCTACATGGAACAAATCATCATGGACCTCATAAATAAGGATACAGGTGACCCCCAAATCCTGGATCTGTCCTAGTTCAGTTTTGTCAAGGGCAGGTCATGCCTGCCAAATCTGATGGACTTCTTCAAGAATGTGACCAGGGCCAAAGATGAGGGCAAAGCCATGGACACAGCCTATCTTGAATTGGCCAAGGTCTTCAACACTATCCCACATTCAGGCATCATTGATAAACTAACCCAGTTGAATATCAACCCCTATGTTGTCAAATGGGCTGTAAAATGGATCCCAGATCGACAACACTCGGTCAAAGTGGGAGACTTTACCTCTACCAGCACACCTGTCACCAGTGGACCCCCATAAGGATCAGTGCTGTGCCCCCCTCTTATTTGGCATATACTTCTCAAAGTCCAGACCAAAACAGAGGGGCTGTGGCTAACCAAATTTACGGATGACTGCAAATTAGGTGCTATCATTGTATCCCCTAGCGATGTCAGCATACTTCAAAAGGGGCTTACACAGACCAATGATTGGTGCCAAAGCCATGGCCTTAAACTAAATGCTAAAAAATGCATCATCATTCCCTTCAGTAAAAACAATGTCCCTGCTGATTATAAAATAAACAATAATACCCTAAGCACCAATTCAGTAGTGAGAGACCTGGAAACAAAAGTTGACTGTGACCTCAGCTTTGACCACCACGTGTCTACTGTGGTGAGAAAGGCATTCTATGTCACTCATCTGATTAGCAAACACATCGCCTCAAGAGCAAATGAGGTTATAACTCCCCTGTACTCAGAAATTTCTAACTAAGAAAATTCAGGGTGCCTAGCACATCTTATATGGACAGATTGAAGTCACAGTCACTGTACTCGGTAACGTATAGACTTCTTTAGAGGTGACTTATGTCTTGTTTAAAGGGCTATCTCTGGCCTAAATCTAATGGAAATTCTGCACATCTGTAAGCCAAATGGGACTAGAGTTACCCGCTCAAGGGACCTCAATCTAGCCTGTGACATAAACAGGATCTGCTGGAGAGACAGACACAGCTCTCAGAAGTTGCCACTCCTCTGGAATTGGCATCCAATCGATATCAAGCAGAGCACCTCCATGACCCTGTTTAAGCGCAATCTGGATGACTGGACGGGAAATCATAAATTTCTGCTGCGGATTGCCCCAGCTTCTCTCCTGTAAATGGGTAGTACTTGCTAGAAAAACTTTGGGACTAGAGTCGATATCTTTCATCTAGTACTATATAGGGATTTAATGGTCAAACTTGTAAAGACCCTTGGGTCACTAGCCTAGTAACATCCTATGAACCTATGACCAGAAAGTAAAAGCAAACTAACCTTTCCCTCACAGCAAGTTGTGGCAGAGGTTGGGTGAGCTTTTCCAGTAATGATAACAATAAACACTTATCTCAAACAGCTCGAGAGGTATGGTAAACCATGTCTCTCGCTGAAAGCGGCAAACCAGATCTGAGGTAACTTAGGGTTGGTGCATTATGGGTAAGGGAGAAGCTTGAGAGTTTTGGGTTGCTACAAGCTTTAGCAACGGTCAACCCAGATCCGAGGGATTGGATATGAACTCATCATTTGAGGATATAATGAAAACTGACATCAGATAAGGGTTTATACGTAATTTAATGAGTTTGTCTATAATGCTTGAGTCAGGTATTGTATCAAAAGCTTTGGCCAGGTCAAGGCAAGCTGTGTGCACAGTCTTGCCCTCATCAATTGCTTTGGTGACCTTCTCAAAGAAGTCCACCAGATTTAATAGGCCTGACCTTCAGCATCTGCAGGTTATCTCTGTCCTAGTTTATCATGCCTATGATGATTTTTTCTATGGTCTTACATATGAGGCTGGTCAGACTTATGGGCCTATAGTTACCCAGAACAGTGTTTGGACCTCCTTTGGGCAGTGGAATGAGTGTAGCCATCTTCCCTTCCTTGGGCACAAAACCTGATTGTAGGCTGCAGCTGAAAAGTGATTCAAGTGGACCAGAAAGGCCATGTTTCATGCTATTTAATAAGCATCTTGGGATGTTATCAGGGCCAATCAATGCAGTTATTCTGGCCTTGGAAAGTCCACTGATGACCTGTTCCCTAGTAATGGCTGGGGGGATTGTGGTATGTGGTATTTCCTTTGGACTATCAAGGGGGAGTGGGAGTAAAAATCTGACCTGAAGCCATCAGCCAAAAGGTTAGCAATGGCCTCCGGTTCAGTGTGGGTGATGCCATTTACAAGACGTTCTGCATATTGTTGCTTATTAACCCTTGAGGTTATGGACATAGCTAAAGAAAGCTTTATGGTTGTCCTTTGCTTGAGAAGCTATTTTTCTTCAAATGTAGCCGCTGAAGTATTAACTAAACCTCTTAGCTGCCTATTCAGACTGGTCAGGGGGCTTTTAGTATGTTGGGCTGTGTTCCTCCTAGGCTTGGTCAATATTTCTTTTTTTTGTGGAACTGATTGTTACTGTGATTCCACCAGGGTGGCTTGTCTGAGTATGTCTTATTCTTAATATGAGTAGGCACAGCTTACCTTATACAGCTATCACTATAGCTGTACATAGATTCTGTAAATAGCTAAGTCTATGCTATGGTGTTTACTGGGATTGGGATACTTGGAATTTAGCCATGCTGTCGCTTAGTACAGAGAGGTTAGCCATGGAATAGTTTTAAAGGTTTTTGGTTTTGCTGGGTCACGGGATTTAATTTTTATTGCGAGCAATACTTTAAGGTCAGATGACAATTAAGGACATTACACTGTGTGAGGAACATGGCTCTCCCATGTTCATGAATATAAGATCAAGGATGATTCTACCCCTGCTAGGAGAATAGACCAACTGTTCCAGTATGTTGGTATTAATGAAGTTTAGGAATTGCTGGGTTTGTGCATTAGAAGTGGTATAGGATTCCCAATCTATACAGGGATAATTGAGATCCCCAAGAAGATCATATTGGGATGAACAGTGAGTCAACCATGTCCTCCTAGGCAGTCAAAGATGGTATCCCATTGGACTGTTACCAGAAACTAAGCCACCTATTAAAATCAATCATTTTCTGCTGGTAACATGGGATCATCCTTGGGGAAAGTACTGTGCTGCTCAGTGCTAGGCTCATATCTGCCTGTGTCGAAGTACATTTTGTTATAATAAATTTTCAATATACACCGGTTGGTGGCTTTTCGCTTACATTGTGTCATCAGTTTGTTCGTTTGTAAAGATATGTCGCTAGTTGTTTCAAGCAAAACTGCCGTACAGCTGGATGAATCTACAGACAGGACCAAAGGGTCGATTGGTAATCTGACTGCATTGATTATGAAACTGACACAACGAGTAGATGGCTTGTACGAGAGGCTAAACAGTTCGGATGCGAGTAAAGTAAATGGTGGTTCACATGGCTCAAAATCAAATGGTTCCTTTGATTTTAATCTAACGCCAGCATGCCTGGATATTAGTAATGGTACTAGCGGTGACAATTCCAGACGTGGTGGAGAAGTTTTAAAAGATAATTGTGGTACCCAAATGAATTCTAATAATAGAATACACCAGGTACCATCACATCGAGAGAAAGAGCATACCCCGTTTTTTAGAGAAGGCACAAGGAAAACAATTCCAGTTTTGACGGAATGGTTGGATGCTTCATTTGCATTCTCAGGACATGTAAACCAAGGTAATAAAACTATAGACTCAAAGCTCAATGACTATGATACTAAATTACTCAAATGTAGGAAGCTACAACTGGAGAACGCCTATTTAAATGAATGTATTAAACATAATATTGTACCGAAAGGGTTACGCCTTTGGCGTTACCCAACTGGTTTGGTACATAATTCTCCTATGCATACTGAGTTGTTACAGTTGTTCGACAAGAGTGGGAAAGAATTATTAAGTGTGTTAATTAAATATAATCAATTGGAAATAGATCAGCTGATGGTTGATTTAGACCATTTAGATAAAGTTATTAGAGCTGACATTTCCTTTGATACTATTCAATATGAGATGCTGAGAATTTATAATAGCATTGAACAACAAATAACCAAATTAAAGAATGGGAAAATGGGGAAATGCATAAATTAGATAGAGATATTAATCAGTATGCTAACGGATTAGCCTATCCTAGCCCACCAGGAGGGCAAAGAAGAAATAAACTTTATGGCTATTATAACAATAAATCGAATAATGATTTACAAGATCATATCAACATTGGACAAAATAATGACTTGGTATACAATGAAGAATTTCCAGAACTGAGACGATCAGAAAGACTTAAAAATAAAACCCCTTACTCTAATTATCAGACAGTGGGGTTTCAAGGGGCCAGGCCCAAGGACAAACAATGGAGAACTTAGACAATAATGCTTTATTGGATATAAATGGTAGTAATGATCAACTGGACTTGCAAATGTGCATAATGAATTGATTGAGAATGATTGTAAGCATATTACAGTTAATAATGGTGGAAATTTTAAAGTTTTTAATTTTTCTAACATTGAAGTTAATCAAGATGTGGCAAATTTGTTATCTAAAGGATATACTTTTGTTCCTTCTAAATCATTTGATTTTACAACAATAATGATTGACATGAAATTGTTTTTAAGAAAAATAAATTTTTCTTTAATATATCATGACACTATTTATAGTGAGTCTTGTAAGTTTAATATTAGTAGTACTTGTAACCCGCCTTTACAGTGTGTGAATATCAGTTAAAAAATTTAGATAAATGGAATAGAGCAATTGATTACCCCTCAAATTTAAGTAAAAAAGAACAAAATATTTTAAAGGCTTTACAGAAAGAAAAAATTAGAATTATGAAGCCAGATAAAGGAGGAGGGGCTGTTATTATGAGCAATGAACTGTATAACGAAAAGCTTAATTTAATTTTACAAACTGATACATATGAACAAATATCATTAAATGAATTAAATTTGGCATATAAAAAAATATATACACAAATAAATGATATGTTTTTAGAAAGATGAATTGATATAGATTTATATAATTATTTGAATATTATAACACCTAGAATTCCTATTTTTTTTGGAAACCCAAAAATGCATAAAGATTTATTTGATCCTCCCATGCGTCCATTGGTAGATGGAAGGGATTCTATTACATCAGCATGTGCTAAATATGTCGATTATGAGTTAAAAAAGATTGTTAAAAATGAAAATTTATTTGTAAAGACATCATGGACATTTTTAGAACACATGAATGAAGTAAAATTTAATAAGCAAGATATTTTAGTAACTATAGATGTATGTGACCTCTACACAGTAATTCCTCAAAGTATAGGATTAGAATAGGTTAATGAAGTATTAATTGAGCATCATATTAATCATGATTTAACCAATCTTATTATTGAACGTTTAGAATTAATTTTAAATAATAATTATATTACATTTGATAAAAAATATTATCTACAGAAAAAAGGTATTGCAATGGGGTCACCGTGTGGAGATACTTATGCAAATTTAGTAATGGCATTTTGGGAGAAAAAATGTATTTTTAATAGTAAGCATCATTTATTTATTAAATCTTATCATCGCTTTCAGGATGACATTTGTCTTATTTGGAATGGTAATCATGATATTTTAAATGAATTTTTAATTTATATAAATGAAACTACCTCATTTTTTAAATTTACATGGAACATAAGTGATTATAATATTAATTATTTAGATATAAATTTAATTAAAGATTATGAAAATGAAACTTATGTTTCAGTAATTCATAGAAAAGAATCATATTCTAATAGTTTTCTCCATTATAGTAGTGCCCATCCAGAATATCAGAAAAAATCAGTAATAAAAGGTCAGCTTGTTAGAGCGGCGCATATGGTTACTAATTTTGAACAATTTCAAATAGAATGTAATTTTTTAAGAAGTATGTTTTTAAATAAAAATTACCCACCAGCTCTAATAGATAATTTAATAACAGAAGTAACACAAAAACAATCAAGCGGCCATTTTTCACCAATTTTGAAATTGTCAAATATTAATATTAATAATTTAAATAATGATGACAAAAATATGATAGTAACTACTAATGAAGAGATTATAATAAATACTACATTTAATAAAAATTTAATGTTAAGAGATGAAAATAAGAATGAATTTACAAAAGCATTAATAATTACTTATTCGCAAGAACATCAAATATTAAGAGAAATTTTTGTAAATAATTGGGCAATTTTAATGGATGATTTTCAATGTAAAAAATATATAGATAGTTTCCCTAAAATTGTATATAGAAAAGGGAAAAGTTTTAAAGAATTACTAAAATCAAATACCCAAAATAAGAAAAATAATAATACAATAAGTGGAATGAAAAAGTGTGGAGCTTGTAATTGGTTCCAGATAATAAAAGTAGGACAATTCTATTTAAAGAATAAAAAATATTTTTTAAAAAGTAAGTATAATTGTAAATCAAAAGCTGTAGTATATGCAGCTATGTGTGATTCCTGTCCTATATTTTATATAGGAAAAACAGAGAGTTTTATCTCAAAGGATTTATGAACATGAATATTCTATTAAGAAAAATAAGGTAAATAATGCTCTAGCTAAACATATTAACAAATACAGTAATCATCAATTTTATTTTACAGTTATAGATCATGTTGAAATGGAAGATAGAAGCCCTTGGGGTTTAATTCTCGAACAAAAAGAATTACAATGGCAAATTAAATTACAAGCTGATACATGGCCAGGAATAAATGAAAGAACTACAATAGAGCCAATATTAAAATTAATGGCATTAAACAGAAAGAAAATTAAAGATTAAATGGTGTAATTTAATTTTGTAGATATTAATTGATTCTTTTTTTTATGAATATAAATTATTTATTTATCAAGAAATTGTAAAGTAATATATGTTTTTTATATATTATTTTAATATTTTATTATTTTAATATTTAAATTGTATGGATTCTAGAAAGGCTGATACCATTCCATATAATAATAGATAATAATTAAATACTAATAAATTTTTTTTAAGAATAGTGTTATTGAGGTATATATTCATTATATATATTTATTATATTTATAAAGATCAATTTTATTTAATATTTAATAATAGAACATAATATATATATATATATATATATATATATATATATATATATATATATATATATATATATATATATATATATATATATATATACTATCCATTTAATATAAATTTAGATAATTCACATACAAAATGTCATTGTATTACATAAATATGGGGTAAAGATAATGAATTTTTCAAACTGTCTAAATAGTAGTATTAGGCATGCGTGTGTTTTAAGAGTCATGTGATTTCTTTTTGAAGCAATGAAAAGTTATAAAAGGAAGTGATGTGGTGTAACGGATTGTCTGATGAAGTTTAAAACTTTTTAAACGAAAGCGCTTACATATATCTGGTTATTTTTGTTTCTTAATTTTGTGTGGTCGAAGTACGTTTTGTTATAATAAATTTTCAATATATACCGGTTGGTGGCTTTTCGCTTACATTGTGTCATCAGTTTGTTCGTTTGTAAAGATATGAGACACATAATCAGTGAGCTCGATTATGTCTCACTTCATATAGTTAAGGGAGGTACATCTCAGGTCATTAATATCCACATGGGCTATGACAGAGTCATACTGGTACCTGTGGTTCAATGTCCTGAATGCCTGTGTGACTTGATGGATCTTAGCCCTGGAAAGGTAGTTAACCATGACTCTCTCTTTACTCAGTCTTGTGAGGGGGGCATCGGTGTGCCTCACTATAGAATCACCAATGACAAGGAAATTTGGCTGTTCGCTAGTTTGCCTTAAGAACTTAGCAGTACAGGCACTGGATACAATGTTACTATGTGTAGCTGTGGGTGGTGTTTTACGTGATGGCTAAGGACCCTTATTTGACTGTGCTGTGATGTGCAATAGGTCTTAATGTTTTAGGAAGGTAAATGCCTCATCATAAGTAGTTTCATGAGCAGGGTCTTTACCCTGTGCAATAGTCGTGGTGCAAGTGTCACTTTCAACCTCTATAGGATTAGTTTTGGCTGTTTGAGAGTTTTGCCTCTAGCATTAAAGTGCGTTTACCCTTCTCACATGCTTTATGTGTTTTATTAAGAATAAGCTGGTTGTCAGTGTACATAAGGGAATTGCCACAATGCCTCAGAATACTCACCTCAACCAGACTGGCCACAGAGGGAGTAGGGAAGTGCATATCCATGACTACTGATCTACTAGGGAGGAGTGAGGGAAATTTAAATATTGAGTAGGTCAATAACACAAGGAACTTGATGAGCAATGCTCAGCAATGCATAAACTAGATGCTCTAGTAGTTAAAAGATCTGTATAAACAGTAAGGGTGTTTTAAGGGAATCTTGCACTAAGAGAGATCGATGTCTCCACAGATTGGGAAATTACACTGCGAGATATCAACGTCTATAAAGTTCACTGCTAAGTGTCACTGGGCGGAAAGCACCAGTTCTAACTAAAGACTGTTAAAAGGTCAAAAAGTGCAGATCTTCAACACAGAACCACTCAATTAATGCAACTGTGACAAATCAATGTGAAAACCAAGTGCCAAAGCAGTGGATATGGTAATGTAAGTCTTAGCTTTTGTAAAGTTTAGCAAAAAACAGTAACACTCTTCTTCTCAAATAACGTGGTCATCAAATGCCTCAGAGCTTGCAGGTTATGAGCCAAGTATTGTGCAGTTGCTACACTTATATGGCAGCAGAGATTTAATAAAAAAAACACAAACAAGGCCCTGTGGCCTTGAAGTTTATAAAGCGAGACATATTCCAGTTATTTGTTTCAGTAAGATTTCCTCCATATAAAGAAAACATACTGGATGCTACTTTGAATTTACAATCCAAAGAGATGCAAGATTCTCAAAAGACTTACTGTTAGTAAAAGCACCCAGAATCAAAACAATTGTAATATAATTAAAAGCACCCAGAATAAAAACAATTGTAATATAATTAATATAATTATGAAACAAAAGGATGGATATTGTTTCTCAACTGATGTCAGCATAACATTAAAGAAGCAGTGAAGACTTATAAATTCTAGCTAGTACCATAATATACCACAATATGGCTGTTAGTTGCAGATAGTGTACATGGGAATTCTGTGTATGACATGAAACAGTAGCTACCTACAAAAGAGGGTAATGCTAATCTCTGGTGAAGTGCAACTCCCACTCGACTCCTAAGCAGAAGTTAATGCAAGCAGCATAGAATATACTATCAGGACAAGTCTTGCTCATGTGAGAGTGTTTCATCTCACTAGTCTACATCAAGCAACATTCAGTAAGCAAGATTAAAGGCACAGCATTAATGATTCAACCACTTATTCCTGCAGCATAGGTTGGACAGGTATACAGCATTATTCAGTTCTGGGGCAAGAGACCAGCTACTGAGTGCTACATGAAGCACAAACAACATGAGACAAGCAGTAGCTGGTGAGACTCTATGACAACATACAGAGCTGAAGCTGTTGGAAAGAAGCTCATGTAAATAATTTACTGGTGGAGTAAAGGAAGGGATTAACAAGAAAGACACATAAATGAAAAAAAAACTGCTAGACAAACACATAAATGACAGATTGTTAGAACCACAGAAACATAGTGTTCCATATTGAAAATGAACTAAGAATTATGCATG
Organism: Protopterus annectens; assembly: GCF_019279795.1. Taxonomy (NCBI): domain Eukaryota; kingdom Metazoa; phylum Chordata; order Ceratodontiformes; family Protopteridae; genus Protopterus; species Protopterus annectens. The sequence continues at coordinate 415,837,252 of NC_056730.1, read as the reverse complement.
CTAAGAGGCCACAGGACTTGAGATGAAGTAAGTGTCTTGGAACAGATGTAGAGAACTTAGTTAATGTTATGACTGTACCAGCTTGATCCAAATGCTTACAGTGAATATCAGTGTTAAATGGAAGACTGACTGCAAAGGATGGCTGCTGACAGCCTGCATTAAGCTGAGCTATTAATGGTAGGCCTATTGAAAGCAGGTTACTCCTTTGTAATGTGGTAGCACTTGACATAGTTTACAGACAAGAGACTGATGCAGGTTTCAGGTAAATAAGGGGGAGGGCAGAGTTGGCGGGTTCCACAGCAAAGTAAGTCATGAAGAAAAAGAGCAGGCGTATAATCTAGGGAAAGGCAGAAAACAGAAAGTGACATATGATGTAACAAACAATTTCAAGTGGGATGCAACTTGGGCTGAGAGTAAAAAGATTACATATGCACATAAAGGACAGACAACTGCCATGGTAGTTCTCTAATAAAAGTTGTTCTGGCACCAATGGCCTGAGATATTCAATTAGCAATCAGTCTGTTCTGTTTACAATCTAGTTTGGAACTCAAGGCAAGGTATATTAATCTTAATCAGTGCAGACAGGGTAGCTATCACTGAAGCGTCTTACACTTCCCCTTGAGTAGAGGTAGTGCTGTACTACTTTATATAAATGTTTGGATTACTGCAGATACTTAACTCACCACAGTGTAACAAAATGCACTGTTATATTTATACATACTAATTAATTTATACATCTGTTTGTATTACCTAGGAAAGGACACCTGGAGCCCCAAGTTCCATACACAGGATTAGCACAAACTAACACACAGCACACTTCACAGCAATTATTTAACTTATAATACTGCATGCTTTTTGCCAAATAAAAAAAATTAGAATTGCTGTACAGGGAACCTGCTTGAAGATTAAAAAAAAAAAAAAAAAAAAACATTCAGAAAAGTTTAATAAGAAATGACTCACCAAGGTTGCCCAAAATCTAAAATATTTACTTATTAAAATAATCGAATGACAGTAAAATAAATGCATGACAGGTTTCCACATCATAGTAATAGTATACCCATCACAGTACTACCATACCCAAACAAAAACAATGCAGAAAATTTTTTTAACCAAAGTTCTAGGCTCTGTCATTTTTTTTAAATTACTAAAGGACACTTGGCCAATGATGGTATTACTGACGACATTAAAGTTAATGCAAGTATAAACACTTTACATTTTCTGCTAAACCAATGCTCAGTAATGCAGCTATAGCCTAAAGTCCATTTTTGTGGGACAAAAAGCTGACCATCTTCTAATTTGTCCTAAAAATGCAGTCATTACCTAGATTTTACAGACATAATTTGATGAAGCAATTCAGCAGTGAGGACACATGGTCTGTGTTCTCATGTCACTTTCCTTCCCAAGACCGAACACCTAAATGCAGATCTTTATAGGGCAACCCACCTGTTTACTCTTCAGTGTTGGACTGCTTATATCGATGCAACTAGTCAGCAACAGAGACACAGAGCCTGCTAACTGGTCTGGCTAGTTTCACAAGAAAAGTGCTTCAGGAAATCCTCACAAATTAATGGATAAACAGCATTATATGAAGGAACATTCTTTTACTTTGTTTCTGTCTTCTGTGCTGCAAATTTAGAATCGAGTTTGAATTACTCTAATTTTCACACTTTTTTCATGCAATGCAGCCTAATCCACAGCACTGTAGCAGTTTTGATAAAATAAATAACGATCTTGTCTATCAGCTGCAGCCTTAAGTGTACTATAAGACATCAGGAAAAAACCTTGCCTGTAATAGAAATGTCCTTGCTGTGTTTTTTTACTGTACAGAGTTGCCATATTCCTATAGTGATCCAAATGATCAAAAACTGCTAAATATACCAGCTCCATAATGTAAAAAGCTCCCATTGTGACACAAATTACACAAAAGGGAATGACTATCCAACTCTTGCATGTCCTTCCTAAGGGGAGGGGATAGCCAAAAAGGTGGCTTTGTCCACTGCTATAATGACATCTGGAAAACAGTCTGGAGATGGCATAGTAGGCCCTCTCTCTGGCAGGTGCAAATATCAAGTTGCCAAGTGGTAGAGTTAGGGATACAGTAAGAAACTGCCCTAATGACTGTCTGATAAACGGCCTCACTGCGATCAGTGATTACTCCTAAAGTGGGAGATAAATAGTATTAGCAACAGTTGCACGTCCTGATGGTCAGAATGTGAGCAGAATAAAAAAACATTTAAAAAGCAGTAAAATATTCTTCCAGACAGGACAGCCATAAGGGTCTGAATATTGGTAATATTCAGCAACTACAAAACAATGAAAACTAAGACAAGCCACAACTTCCTAACATTAGAAAAAATTGTGATATTAAGTGTATAGCCTCAGTTTGCTAGTACAGTTTATAGGATTACAAGATTAAATTCTTAAGCAAATTGGAGGGTCCAATGGAAGTAAACAAAGGTCTTTGGGTTTGATGTAAAAAGACAATGAAATCTAACGTAAAAAACATGACTTTACCAAGACAGAAAGCACATAGTGAAATTTTTACTGTAATGCTCTTTAAGTCTACAGTAGTTACAATGCATGCATTTGACAATACTGGTTTACAGTCCCTGTGTGCTTTAGCTTTGTCTTAACACTAACAGTCCAATCCACAGCCCACTGCTGTTCATCATAAAGATGAATTATACAGGATTTTTGAGGGAATAGCATACTGTCACTGGCAGATGGTAACCCACTGGTTTGATATGTATCAGTAGTTGAATGTACGTAAGAGGAGCATGTGGCTAAAGTTTCCCATTGTGATCATTACATAATATGCAAGCAACTAAAGGAAGTATACTGCATACTTTCATCCCGTGACCAACACCACCAGATGAGGTCAGTAGTCATTCACTTTGCTTTGACAGTTCATGAGTCACTTCTTAGCTCTTAATCATTAGAGCTGCCAAAATATTAATCATCATTTTTTTAGAGGAAAACCATAACTAATGAATCAGGATAAAATTACCAACAGATTCTCTTATGAGTTTCATATTCCTCTTTTTTATATTCCATTTTATTGCATTTGTTTACAGTGATGATCCAGCTGGGCCAAAAAGACTCATTTTCAGCAAAGGCCTAAGAAGAAACGCTCTAAAGCTGAAAAATTTGAACAAGATCACAAAATATTAGTAAATTCAAGCTGATTGAAAGTACAATAGGATACATTAGTTTTAGGATAATACTAAACAATGTTCAGATGAAAAAAATAACAATGGTGGAGGAAGCATAGTGAAAATGAAAAGGTTAAGAGAGCAACAGGTGAAAAGTTAGCGAAGTGCTGAACATGAGCAAAGCCAAGAGTTGATCAGATGGTGTTTGAGTTGCAACTTAGAGGATTTGGATGTGGGTATTTTTTTAGAGGAAGAGGACTAAGTCCAAACTTGAGCCATGGAGGAGTGCAAGAGTCACCTTCATAATTGTTGGATTTAGTAATGGTTAGAAGTAGCTTGCCAGTGGACTGATGTAGCCTGAACAAAAAATACTGTTGGAGGATATTCAGGCTGAGATATTGTTCAGGTCTGTATATAAGACTGTAGGTGATGGTCAGTTGTGAGAGAGACAGAAAGAGAGTAGGTTAGCTCTAACCAGCTAAGATGCTTAAGAATGACACAGTGTTGGTATCTGCAGGTCATACTAGATGCCAACTTTGTTACAGAACTGCAGTAGATTAGTTTAGGCAGCTCGCAGGTTGATCATTATGAGAGAAGCATAGAGAAATATAGGGAAAAGAAAAGTTAAGGTCATGTTTTCCTTCCATGGTCAGTTAGGTAAGGTTTTTATTCTACAGAGGGCAATAAATTGTTGACATTTTGTTTGTATTACTTCTTTTACAAGATAATCAAATTTAAGATGTTCATCAATAGTGAATACAAGGAGCTTCGTATAAGATACCAGTTTGATTTTCATTTCATTTATAGTGCCTTTCTGTTTGGTAGATGATATTTACAGTTGAAAACATGGTGCTTGTTTCTTTCAAAAAGAAAATGTTGGCAAGAACAGCTAGAAAAGTGCACTCCTGTTTAAAGCACTGGTTAGTGTCTCACTCCTATAATTCCTCTTCTTCACTCTTTGGTAATAAAGTAGGAAAGTTGAACGATTTGCCAAAAAATGGAAATGTCTTTTAAGAAAATTGATATTTAAACAAATGGAGGTTTCAGCCAGCATCCTAGAGAAACAGACCTGGTAGATGGATTTTCCCCCCAAAATGCAAGATGGCATCATCCTCCTCCTTACCACCTCATTGACTTAGAAAAAGGTTCTGGGAAGGGGAGCAGCTTTTGGGGAAGGTGGCTCCATTATCAGTTATGACTATACAAAAGGCACTTGAGCACAAGAAGTTTACAGTCTTCTGAGAAATTTCCTAGCTTAGGCATCAGTCACCATGTGTAGGGGTAGTACAAGATAATGAAAGTGTTACACTTATGGCTCTAGAGAGATGGGTGACTTTCTGAAAAATGTGATCTACAGGACAATACGCCAGTTATGAGTGTCTCAGACTCCCACATCTATACAAGTAATGGTCTGGAAGAATATGTTGGATACCTGGATGCCCAAGGCTTTTAAAGGCATTTGGGAATTGGAAATCAATTCCTGGGATATCCCAAGCTGGTTTATCCTTCACATCTAAATACAATTTGCCCAGGAGTGCTCAGACAGTGTTATTTACCAGCAGTGTGGGGTCAATCACTCTAAGCTTTTAATACACTGTTCAATTTGTGGGCCTTGCTCTCCTTTTGCAGGGAGGGCTGTTAGCTGTGCATCTGAGCTCTTACTGGAACTGGACTTGACCTCTTTCTTCAGTCTTTCAGACACCAGGGAATGTATTTTAATTATTTAAACTATTGCTGAACAACTGAGACAAAAGTTTTTTTTTTTTTTACAGAATTCACTGCATACTGCTAACTGGGGGCAACTTATTTTGACAGTATTTGAGGGAGGGGCATCTTGCAACTTTACCAGTGATTATCTTGTGAAACAGGGCAATTTACTGATGGTCCAGGAGTTCAAATTACTGTTGGCCTAGTAGTCTGACTGGTCATTTCAATTTTATGCATTATTTTATTGTGCTCGTTTAAAGTGAAACTCCAAGCTACACCTCTCTAAGTGACTGAACAGTAGCTGGTAAGCACTTTTCAGTGGTCACCTGTTAATGTGACTGGACCGACTTAATGGGTGCTTGCCACTGACTAAAGTACAGTTGTGTACACGTACCATAAATGTAGATGTTCAAGTGTATTCACTGCTGCAGTCATCACATTTGGGTTATCTGTTTGCAGTAGCCCTCAGTCAGCCTGATTATCAAAGTATTGGGTCCTGTGTCGGTTGCTGTCTCATCTTCCATGACGTCAGGTAGTCAGGGGTATAAAGCATGCAGCCGACGCCATTACATCAGTTTTTCTTGCCCCAGATATCAGGTGCCCCCAAAATTGGAAGCAATTATATACAAGGCTACACCTCCAACAAAAAAGCAAATACACTAAAAAACTTTAAACATAGTAAACAAGAATAGCAATATAATCAATACAAGTCAGGGGGCTGGAAGGAGGGTAACCAGGACAGCAACAGTGAACACACTCGAACATCTACATTTATGGTAAGTGTACACAACTATACTATGTTCTTCCTGTTTCACTGTTGCAGTCATCACATTTGGGTAGATTCCCAAAGCTAAGCTCGGGAGGAGGTAATTAGATAGCATTAGGACCAGCTATAAGGCCCTGCACGACTGCAGTGGCAAAGCCAGCTCTAGATTTAGAAAAAATTGGCAAGTGGTAATGCTTGGAGAAGGTATGTACAGAACTCCAGGTAGCAGCTTCTAGGATGTCCCTGGTAGGGACACCTTTGAGAAAGGCTGTAGAGGTAGATGCAGCCCTGGTTGAATGTGGTGTTATCCCCTGTGGGGTAGGTTTTCCATGGTGCTTATAGCAGAAATGAATGCAATGGCCTATCCACTTAGAAATGGTTTGCTTTGAAATGGCCTTCCCCTCTGCCCCTGCAGCAAATGCAACCAACAGCTGTTCAGATTTCCTGAGAGGCTTAGTCCTGTCCAAATAAAATCTAAGTTGTCTCTGTGCACGTCCAAGGAGTGCAGTATTCGTTCCCTTTTGTTCTGTGGATTAGAAAAGAAGGTTGGCAAATGAATGGACTGATTAAGGGCCACACTTGATACCACCTTGGGCATGAAGGAGGGATTGGTCCTGAGGGACACCCTGTCAGCATGAAAGATGATGAAAGGCTCCACTGCCATGAGGGCCTGTAATTCACCCTTCTTGCTGAACTGATGGCTAGAAGGAAGGCTGTTTTCCAAGAAAGGAATTTCAACTCTGCATTTGCAGCTGGCTCAAAGGGAGGTAGAGTGAGCTTTTCCAATGCAAAGTTACGGTCCCAGGCTGGAGTAGGGGCTCTCCTGTGTGGTCTTAAGTTTTTGGCCCCTCTGAGGAATTGCTTCAGCAGTAGATGAGAGAAGAGGGGTGGTACTGTATTGTAATGAGCTGAAATGGCTGAGGCATGAATTTTGAAGGAGGAAAATGAAAGGCCCTTGTGAAGCATCTCAGTTAAGTATTGAAGAATATGGGGTAAATTGGGTGCTGCTGTACCCATCCCCTAAGTCTGGCTCCAGGAACAGAATCTTTTCCATTTTTCAGCACAGGATTTTCTAGTACTAGGCCTCCTTGCCTCCAGAATGACATCCATCACTTGCTTACTGAGGGATGGTAACGGAGAGATCAGGTAATTAGCCAGGCTGCCAGGTTCAGGGTTTGAAGCTGTGGGTGCAGAATCTGGCCCTCCTGCTGGGACAGCAGGGCAGGGGTCTGAGGCAGGTGCCATGGCGGCAGCAGTGGCACACTGCACAAGAGGGGGTACCAGTGTTGGCGTGGACAGTCTGGTGCAATCAGTATTGTTCTTGGTTTGTCCCGTTTGATCTTTAGTAGTACCTTGGAGAGGAGAGGCAGAGGGGGAAAGGCGAAGGACAGGGCATCCACTTTCCAAGCTTGTTTGTGGGGAGTCCTAGTGCAGAATTTGTCCAGTTAGTAGCTCCGGGGGGAGGCAAATAGGTCTATCTCTGGGCTCCCCCATTTGTTTCTCAACATGTTGAATATCTTTGGTTCCAATTTCCACTCGTGTGGGTCCATGAGATTTCTGCTTAGGTCGTCAGTGTATTTAGCTTTCCTGGCAGGAATTGAGCCGGTATGTGCACTTGGTAGCTCAAGGCTGTGTTCCACAGAGCCATGGCTAGTCTGCAGAGAGGGTATGAGCGGGTTCCCCCCTGCTTGTTTATGTACCACATAACAGTGGTGCTGTCCGTCTTTACCAATAATTGTCATGGAAGAATGTGGTCCTTGAAGGCTGTCAGAGCATACTGTACAGCTAACATTTCTTTTTGACTGATATGCAGGTGCATTTGATTTGGGTTCCTTTCGCCCTGAATGCATTGCCCTGCCAAGTGAGCCCCCCCATGCATAATCTGTTGCTTCTGTTGTTAGGGTTTGGGTGGCAGGGGGTAGAGTGAAAGGCAGTCCCTTGTTTAAGTGGCAGGCCTCTGCCCACCAAAGGATCTCTATCTGTAGACAAGGTATGATAGGAATCATTGATTCTAGATCCTGAGAATGTTGACACGATAGGCTTTTTAGATACCACTGTAGTTTCCTCATATGCAGTCTTGCATATGGAATTAGTAGAATGCAAGAGGCCATGAACCCCAGGGCTTGCAGATAGCTGGGTCTTTGTGGCCAGTAGTTTGAAGTAGACTGTCAAATGAACATGTTTCTCTGGCGTGAGGTAGGCCATCTGGGAAGATGTATTCAAGCTTGCTCCCAGGAATACAATTTGTTGGCAGGGTACAAGATGTGATTTCTTTTCATTTTTGGTGTACTGCAGAGATGTTAGTAATTTCTTTACAAATGCCAGATGATTTAATAGTATGTCCTGGCTTTCTGCCTGAATTAGACAATCATCCAGGTATGGGTATATTTGAATATTTCTTTGCCTGCAAAATGCAATGACTGGAGATAGGCACTTTGTGAATACCCTAGCCACAGTAGACAAGCCAAAGGACAGTGCAGAGAACTGATACTGCATGCAACCTGCTCTGAAGCATAGGTATCTTCTGCAAGATTCCCTTATTGGGATGTGCAGGTAGGCTTCCTTTAAATCCAGTGTTGCCAAAAAGGCATCTTTGCCTAGCATGAGAAGCAGCTGATGAAGAGTTAGCATCTTGAATTTTGAGATTACCAAAAATGTGTTTAGGATAGACAGGTCCAAGATAGGACGCCAGGAATTGTCTTTTCTGGGTACCAGGAAAAGTCTTGAGTAGAAACCTTGCCCCATTCTTCTTCTGGGACAGGTTGAATAGTCCTGATTCTTAAAAGAGAGTGAATTTGCTTTTGAGCCTCTGCCCACTGATTTGGGGCTAGGTCTGGCTGTTTGGGGTTGGTAAGGAGTGGAAGTGAAATCTGTATCCTTGGGAAACTATATTTAAAACCCATTTGTCCTGGGTAATGAGTTCCCAATTTTTTGCATGCAGGGCAATCTTTCCCCCTAAAGGAACAGTCAGTTGAGCAGGGCTTGGAAGATTTAAAGTTAAGTCATTGAGACAGTTTACCATAGGGGGGAGTCTTACTACTTCCTGCTTTGGAAGTGGCAGCCCCCCACTGCTTAGGCCTGTGAGTACCTTGGGACTGAAGCCTGGGTGTTCTGCTGGTTCTGGGTTTGGATTGAGAAGGCCTGGAAGAGGCAGGAAAGGACCAATTCTTAGAGAGCCAATGCCTACTAAATCTGGGAGGCTGTACTTGCAGGAAATCTTTAACAGTTTGCATAGATTTAGCTTTTTCCTCCATCTTTTTAAGTACTTCTTCTGCTTTGTTGCCAAACAGGCGGTCATAGGTTCATAGATTAGTACTAGGCTAACTGCCCTTGCGAGCCATTTTAAGCCTAGCCAATTATCCCCTGTGAGATTCAAACCCTGTACCTTGTGTTTGTAATCAAACACCTTAACCATTAGGCCACCCTCCCAACCCCTTGGTTTAAGGAAGCATCCAGTAATTTAGCTTTAAAATGATCTGGCAAAGATTGCTCTTAAGCTAAGCATGCCTTCTAAGTACAGATCCAGTGACAGCTGCCCTGTAAGATGCTTCTAATGAATCAAAACCACATTGCAAAGTATGTTTTTCAACTTGTTCAGCAGAATGCATTAAATCCTGTAAATCTTTATTTTCAGCACAATCAGGAATCAACATCATTTTCTGTTTAAGCAATCCAATAATATGCTACTGATACTTTAACATATGAAACTGGCAGTTTAAGGCCCTAATGGCCAAGGTTGCATTAGTGTATACCTTCTTACCCCATCTATCCAGCACCCTGGAATCTTTATCAGAGGGGGTAGGATTTTTGGCAGTAGTAGCCTTAATGCCCTTGGGTCCCTGTGAAATGGTCTCAGGGTCCGCAGTAGGATTTTTAAAGAGGAACTTGTGAGAGTCAGGTACCCTGTAATACCGATCAGGTTTTTTGGGAGCAGGAGGTAAAGAGTCAGGGGCCAGGCTAAATTCCGAGAAGGCATCATCTACAATGTCCAGTACAGGAGGGATAGCTAAAGACCTGTGTTGAGGCAGGAGTAAGAATTCCCTAAGCCTCTTTTTGGAGTTAGAGTAGGAAATGCTCCCTAAGAGTATGCACGGTTTCACCAAAAGAGAAGTCCTCTGGAGGGGAAGCAGAGGGAATGGAGTCCTCTGCATCAGAATCCTCATAGGTAGATAAGGGCAAATCCTGGTCATCAGAGAAAACAGTAATTTCAGAATCCTGATCAGAAGAATCAAAAGGAAAATCAGTCCTAGGTCTCTTAGAGGGAGAAGGGTGGCTTCCCCTGATTAGAGTAATAATGTCTTCAGCCATTCTTATCATTTGTTTTTTAGGCATAGGGGCCTGACCATGTGGTCTGGGCATCGGTTTTCTAGGCAGAAGATGGCATTGGTTTAATATGCAAGTCAGTAGGCCTGAATACACCCTCAGAAGCCAGTGCCTGCACAGCGGCTCTGGACCCATCCAAGGTAGAGACATCCGCAGGTTCCACAGTCGAAGAAGCATCTCGTGGCATACCGGACTCCAAATGGGTCTCAGTAGAGGCCTGTGAAACTGAAGTAGTGGGTATCAGGGGCTGCAAAAGCGCCTCACTGAGTACCGGCGAACTGGCGACTAGCTTAATAGAAGCGTCGTTGGCAGGTTTGGACCTATGCAGTCTGTCTCTGTCTTTATCTTTGCATTTTTTCGGAATGTCGGTAGTCGAGTGGCTTACCAAAGCCATTTCTGGATAATTGAACCAAGTACCAAAATATTTAGATGTGTAAATGAACCGACGAGGAATAGTACGAGGTTTGAATAAGGCACAAAACCGACACAGAGGTACGTTGTGGTCTGGGCCTAAGCAAGGAATGCAGTACGAATGAAAATCTTTATGAGGTATTTGCTTTCCACAAGAAATACAATTGTTAACTTTTACTAACATCGGTTTAGAGCAAGAAAAAGAATCCCCAATGGGGTGCTTAGCTTAGTTGAAGATTTTGGATCTGAAACTCGAAAACGAAAATTTCAGAGTCGGCCGACCGGCACTTACGAACTGCTTTTGCTTCGGGCACCGCAAGGCAAGAATGATGTAATGGTATCGGCTGCTTGCTTTATACCCCTGACTACCTGACGTCATGGAAGATGAGACAGCAACCGACGCAGGACCCAAGTGATAATCAGGCTGACTGAGGGCTACTGCAAGCAGTTAACCCAAATGTGATGACTGCAACAGTGAAACATGAAGAACATCATATTCGTTTCAATAAAGTTCTACTGCAGAAAGCTTTAAATGGCTGCATGAGGCTGTTATCAGTTGCTAGTCAAGCAATACATTTGTACAGCATTCCCTGTAGGTTGAGTGAGTTTGTGCTGGGCCACTATTAGTTGTTTGCTTTGCCCCTCAGTGTTACTGCATTGCTACTAGATGAGCAATGAATCCTTACTGATGTTACAGTTACTGTATCAGCTGTGTAGTTCTCACATCATGTGTGCATGACAGCGTTAAACCACTCTTAGCTGCTAGAATTAGTTGTGCCTTCACTTAGCTAAGTACTTCTAGACCCTCCACCTCTCCAGGCTACAAATACTATATCCCGTACTCTTAAACCAAAATAAATCTAAGCCCCACTAGGGCAATCTGGAAAGTAAATCTGCTTATATCCCTTCTGCTGCCAGTCTTGTTGCACTTGGTACTCTCAGGCGGTTTAGGAACTCCCATACTCTCACAGATAAATAATTTAGTCTGAGAGAGGTTTAAATATTTATGCAATCTGGAGGCATCTTTCTCAACCAATAAGATGGCCTGTGAGGATCACACTGAAATCTCATTATAACCACACTAAAATGACTTATGCTGAGGCTGTAGAAAAGCCACTACCAAAGCCTCTTAGGATTAAAAAGACTAGGTCACAGGCAATATCCACTACCATATCAACATCACGCCTAGATATAGTAAAGGGTCACCATGGGGTAAATCACAAACTGTCCATTACTCAAATTCAATAAGTAAAAAGAGCAAGGAATTAGTACTGGGTGACTGTTGTCAGTCACACTGGCTCCACATTGAGGAGACTAGACAAAAACAGGATTACAGTTACTTGCGTTTCTGGTCCCATGAATGATGACATCATAATGGCTCTAAAGTCCCTCTCACTGGACAATTATGATTATGATTTAGTGGTAGCCTATGTGGGTGTGAATGATTTGAAGTGTACAAACCATAATTATGTCTGTATACTAATAAAAGATTGTTGACTTCAACAACTGACTTAATAGTTGGTGTCATTTGGGGGGGAGGGGGTCCAGTACATGTTGGCATGGGATGAGATGACTGACAGCCTAACTTGTTTCTACAAGAATGGCCTACACCTCTCATTCCATGGCTTCTTCTCACTGCCTAAAGCTTTTGCTCCCTCCACTGTGCCTTTTTTTAGACAAGGTCTGGCTAATGGACATCTGAACATGGCAGATATCAATGTAGCTATTTCCAGCCCAAACCTGGACCAAATTGGGTCTATATTATATCCTCGAACCCTTAAAAAAGCGAACGCTGATTGATCAAACTTATTTTCGCTTAACTGCAAAATATCGAAGCAGCAGAAACTCAAATTTTTTCCTAGGGAAAGAATTTGGTTGTCCGTTTCTGTTGCTTCGGTATTTTCAGTGTTATGGTGGAAAGTTACCGGTCGGATTCAGGTAAGTGTGCGATTGTGTGGATGTGAGAGTTAGGGTGATTTGGGTTAGGGCTCGGGTTAGGTGCGTGTGCGATTGAGTGGACATGAGGGTTAGGGTGAATTTAAGTGAGTTAGGGTTAGGGAGAGAGTGAGGTGAGTGTGCGATAGTGACGGACCTTAGGGTTAGGGTTTGGGTTAAGGTAAATAGGTAGTTAGTGGTGTGTGCATAGTTTAGTGTAGGGATAGGTATCAGATTTTAGGTGTATGTGTGTGGATTTCTGTTTGTTTGGTGTGCTTGTGTTGTGTGTATGTGTTTTGGATCAGCGATTTTTTTCCCTGGGAAAAAAATCGCTGATCTGACAGTTCGAGACTGTAAGCTTTTGATTAAATTAGGTCGATCAATCAGCGTTCGCTTTTTTAAGCGTTCGATGATATAATATAGACCCGACCAAATCTAGGTGTATATTCTCAAATTATTTAATCTTGCAGCTCTTCTGCAACTTGGTCACATATACTTGTATAGTTACTGAGATCTAACTTCAAAGTAAAGACAGTATTTCTTCCCTATCTGCGTTTTGCACCTACCCTGCATTCAAACCTGATGGAAACTGCAGAGTTTTTTTTCATATTTGTCAAGAATCATATTGCCTCTAGGCAGATTTCCAGAGACCCATAAACTGAACTCGTAATCTGCAATCTACTCTAAAAAAGACAAACTGTCAACTTACAGAATGCTACAAGATACCCTCCAAGTCCCCCTGATAGCCACAGGAAGTCCCTAAATGTATTTCTGGAACTACCTATTGCCAAAAGCACCTTTATAAAGGCAGATTTCAATTACTCTCAATCAAAATAGTACCTATATCTAAAAAAATAAGTTATGCCCAGATATTCTTACACTAAAACAAATTCCCCAGAACACATACCTAACAAACCAACTAGAAGACATAATATTCCTGCCTTGGTCCTACCTAACATAGCTACTACGTGTCATCCCTCTAGTTTCTCCATCTCTGGCTATGTCTTACAATAAACTTGTAACTTTCTTTTTCAAAATCTATAAAATGGTGCATTCAGCAATTTTGAATATGAGGATTTCAAATCTCAAACCCTATGACAAACTATTCAAATTAACCGATGACATCAAAAGACATGGCACAAACTATTATTTATAAAAAAATTACTTATATTCCCACATTGACAAGTACTTAGATCTGGTTGTCCCAGCTACTGCCAAATATAATGGGGAGTTAAGAACACACTGTCCTGGTGGTCCACATGCTTACATAAACTGTATAACAGAATGACTTATTAAATCATATAATAGATCCAAAATTCCTCACATTAAAGATTGCATCAAGAATATCAGTAAGGAACTAAATGCTATAACCAAGGCTATTAAGGCAAATTCTGAATTTAAGTTAGCTTCTAAAGCCTAGGATAATTGTAAGTCTTTCTTTAGTTACATTAAGAAACTAATAAATAACGCCTATCAGTGTTCTGAACTTATCAAAAATGGCACCACGAACTTAGACACAGTAGATATACTAACAGACAAACATAGTTGTTTTAGTTATAACGTTTGCACTATCTTAATTTCACAAATTTCCAAATTCTTTTTACCTCTGAGTATCACAAAGCATCATATAATAAAGATGTTCTATAAAACAAAAATAGTGCTTCCATGTGGCCTAATAATTTATCTGGATCTCTAACAAATAATGCCAAACATGCCCTTGCCTTAAATTGTTTAACCTAAGCTTAGCTACGGGATTTGTCCCCAAAATGTGTTGGAACTACAGTGATAATGCCAAGGACATCCCTATCACAGATACTGGAAATTACAGTATGATTTGTAAAGCCTTGGAATACTTCATATTCTGTCCTCATAAACTGGGATATCAAAAATCTTAATAAGGTTAGATCCACATCAGTTTGCCTTTATCAAAGGGAGATTCTGGCTAATCAATTTAGTTAACTTCTTTGAAAGGGCCCCACAGACTGACAAAAGCAGTCATTCTGTTCAGCCAGCTTAATTAGACCTGGATACAGCATTTGATATTATATCCATATGCTGCCATCATAAATAAACTAAGTGCCTTAAAAATAAATCTGGACATGGTGAGGTGGGTATTTAAATGGCTGCCAGAACCAATGTAGTTAAGATGGCAGGTGCCTCCTCAAAAATTATGATGGTAACTAGTGGTGTTCTTCAAAGCTCAGTACTGGGCCTCTCCATTTTAGCATCTACTTCTTTGATCTCTAGACTACGAACTAGAACCTTCTGTTAACTAAGTTGCAGATGACAGCAAACTAGGTACAATCAAATCCCTCTGATACATATACATTACAGCAGGAATTAACCACTGTAGTCTAGTCATGTAACAATTGTAAAAAAAAAGTGTAGTATTGCCACATTTGATAAAAAAAAACAAAAAAAACTTTTGTACACTACTGCCAAAATCTCACCCCCAAATCGTAATGTAGTCAGGGATCATGGAACCTGGAGTGATAATTCTCTCTCCTTCAACCACCAGGTAATGTAACAGCAGTAGTCAAAGAATCCTTCTGTTTAGCACAATTAATATCTAAAAGCATATCATCCAAGACAAAATAATTATCATACTTCTTTATACAGCCTTAATTAGTCCAGTGATTGAGTACAATCCCATCTTCGAGACGTAACATTCTAGACATACTAAGCAAATGAACAGGCCCCAAAGCTTCCTAATGTTGAAGACTGATGGCCTACAGTCTCTGAGCTACCACAAAAAGCTTAAAACCCTTTTCTTTTACTCAGTTTCTTACAGGCTTTTGCAGGCGTGATCTATGTATTGCATTTCACGCCATTAGGGACCCCATTCTTATTCATGTCAAGGATTTTTGTAAGTCAGACAGCTCCACTAATACAAAAACTATGGATTTTAATCTTCCCAGCACATAAATAAAATGCACTGGAGAGACAAATTGATTGCTTATGGCATACCCCACCTCTGGAACAATTTTCCTCTGCGTCAAACCTGGATGACTGGATGGGTACCCATAAATTTATTTCAAGACTGACCTGCTTTGCACCTCACAAGAAGGTGTATACAGCATGAAAGTGGGTATTGGCAAGGTGTATATGGTCTTGTGACTCAATTGCCTTGTATTTCCTATACTCATGCGATCCTAAGAAGACTGTTTGCCTTTAGTGAAGAACAACTAACAAGTTGGACAGGTCAAGGTTGACTAGGTCCAAAGACTTTATGTTCCAGGCACAGTTGTGGAGTGTATTACAGCCACATCAAATTCTTGTATGATATGAGACTTAGAAAGGTCAGATTTACTCCACGAATTGTTAATAGAAGAAGACCTACAAGGCTGGTGATGACAAGGTTTCTGATAATAATTACTCTTATAATATTATGAGACAACACAATGACAGTGCCATTTATGGATGCTCAAGTTTCACTTGTTTTTCTCACTAGTGTTGAGTGTTTTCTGACTGGATTTTAAGACATCTGCTGATGCAAAAAAGGCGATGCAAACCGTAACAACAGTATGACCCTCAAAGTGATGGACACACAGAGGATATAAAACAGTTAATGGTAATGATGCAGGATCTGACAAAGTAGAAAGAATATGGATTGCTGCCATGAATAAGCTGAAGTATTACTTATTTATTTGCATTTGTTGACTGGGAAAGTCTGTCTAGATAAAAAATGCATTTCCAATGGAAGCACAAGGAGAAAAGCTCCAAAAATTAAACAATGTAGTTCATAGAGGCATTCAGTACAAAAGACCTCTGAATTTTTAAAACACATTGGCTGCTGGAGCATTAAGCCATTAAGTAAACTATGAGAACAAGAATTTCCTCTGCTGTGGGGAGCTGACTATGATCACTACTACATCTATATGTACTTAAATACAGTCAGATTAACCATTTATTTACTCAGTCATTCATTCATTCTCTTGCCTTGCAGGTGATATTGGAGAGGACAGGAGAAGAATCTGCCTATACTGAGAGATGTGCTGTGTTACATAGGTAGCCCCACACTGCCCGATCTTAATCTGTTGGTTAAAATTGTGAGTTGGGAAGGTGGCCTAATGGTTAAGGTGTTTGCCTTACAAACACAAGGTGCTGGGTTCAAGTCTCACAAGGGATAATTGGCTAGGCTTAAAATGGCTCACAAGGGCAGTTAGCTTAGTACTAATCTATGAACCTATGAATCTATGAACCTATGAATTTGCTTGTGCTTAACAGACTATTCAGTATATGTTTATTTTATTGTTCAGCCAGACCTTAAAATGTTGAGAATCTGTTAAGATAAATATCATCAGTGTACTACAGTAAAAGAACTGTATGGGTGACAGATGGACTTGGGGGGGAGGGGGGGGGGGTCTAATTTCATGTGAACCATAGAGTTTTTTAGTTGCCTCTAGATAACTTTACAGGTCACAATCTACCTATAGTGCTGGGTGGATTCATAGGATCATAGGAGATTACTAGGCTATCGATCCAGAGGTCATTTTAAGCCTAGCGGTTTCATTCCGAGGTAATATCATGCAAATGCTAGTAAATACACAAGACTCCATTTAATGATGAGTGCCCATGTCCAGGAGGTTTGTGGGCTCTATCCCCCGTAAGAATTTACAATGCCCCATTCACTCGTCCAGGTTCCTCTTGAACAGTGTCATAGAGGTGCTCTGTTTCACATAAATTGTTAGCCTGTTCCAAAGATGCGGCAGTCGCTGGGAGCAAAATCTGTCCCTCCAGCATGTCCTATTTAAGTCGCAGGCCATATTTAGGTCCCTGGAACAGGTAGCCCTAGTCCCATTTGATTTACAGATATGCAACAAGTTCATTAGATATGGATCTTGGATTGCTCTGTAGGCCAGGCATAAGTATCCCTTAAGAAGTCTATAAATACAGAGTACAGTGACAGGGACTTTAGTAGGTCTGTGTAAGGCACATGTTGGAGCCCCTTGATTTACTTTGTTAGAAACCTATGAGGTCTCTCTAATTGCTGCAGGTGCTTAGTACGGTACATGCTAAATGGGGTGTTATACTCAATTATTGGCCAGATAAGTGCCGAGTATAGGGGGGGTTATAACTTCTTTTGTTCTCAAGGCAATGCCTTTACTTATCAACTGTGCTATGTAGAAAGCTTTCCTTACTACAGCAGACACAAGGTGGTTGAAGTTAAGGTTGCAGTCAGCTTACGATCCCAGGTTCCTTACCACTTCATGGGTACTTAGGGTATTGTTGTTGATTTGATAGTGTGAGGGGACATTGTGCTGAAGGGAATGATGATGCATTTCTTTGCATTCAGTTTGAGACTGTGACTAATACAACAGTCGTTGGTATTAGTCACTTTTCCGATTGCAGTAATTAAGTTCTTCAGTTAGTTTAAGGGTGAGGTTACTATAGATTTGTAACAAACATAGTTTTCTGAATAACCAAACAAAGTTATTAGAGCACACTGGGTCTGTTGTTTTGAAACTAACATTTCAATTTGTAAGGATGAAGAAGGCAAAACTGTTTTAGCAACAAGTAATTTATTGTTATGGATGGTCTGCAATGAACATTGTACAAGGGGACAGTGTGATGCAACTGACAGATATGGGTTTAGTTTAGTAACAAGGAATGTGAAAAGTTTAACCAATCCAGTTAAGAAAAAAAAATAGTTGCTTATTTAAGAAAAATTGAACTTTGGGTAGTTATATTACAAGATACACATTTACAGAATCAGGAGTACAAGTTATTGATTAGTGGTTCTTGATCATGGAGGAATGGTATCTCCCTTCAGAGAAGGCCAGAAAAAGATGAATGATGTTATTAATTTCAAGGATGTACTCCCTCACACTTAGAGAAGTATTAATAAAAAAGAGTTACGTACTTACCATAAATTGACATCTGTGCTATCCAGTGTCATTATTCATCACAGCTGGGTCTTGAATCCGACCTTGGATCCAAGCTGGCAACATTTCAGAGAGATCCAGAGCTCAAGCTCCTTCCCTTCCATAATCCCTTGCTACCTTCTATCCCACAGACCGAGTTTGTTAAACTGGCTGAAATGCAGAAACAAGCTGCAACAGAAGACCAAGAACACGTCATTAAATACAAGCCATTCCAGTATTGCCAGAACCCTTAGAAGGAAGGGGGAAGGAGGGCAGGAATGCAATGCCAAGTTATGGTAAGTGCACAACTCTTTATCTGATGCTATCTGTGTCATTATTGCTCTGACTTTCTCAGTCCTTTTTAGATAAAAGAGCAATTGCCTGTGGACTTTCAAACAATGTAAAATATATTATCCTTTATTAGTGTAGTTAGGAAAGAAGAACAGTAGTTGAATTGATTGATTGAGGTTAGCTTCCAAAGCCACTTTAGGGAGGAAGGAAGGATTTGTTTTGAGAGACACCCTGTCTTTATGAAAGATCATGAACGGCGACAATGCACAGAGCCTGAAGTTCCAAGACCCTCTTGGAAGAAGTAATGGCCAGTAAAAAGGCCGTCTTCCAAGAAAGGAATTTAATATCATATGAATCAGTCTGTTCAAAAGGTTGTTGCGTTAGGGACTGAAGCACCAAAGTCAAATCTCATGGCGGGGATGGACCTTTAACAGGAGGTCTAAGAAGAAAAATTCCTTTCAGAATGGCTTTGCACAGTTTGGAAGAAAAAGTAGGTTCCTTGTTAATATGGAAATTAGAGATGGAAGCCAACTGAATTTTAATGGTAGAAAAACTTGCCCCTTCCTGAAAAAGAGAAGATAAGAAGAGTAAAATGTCAGGAACAGGGTCTGAAAAGGGATCCAGATTCCATTGTCTGGCCCAAATAGAAAACCTTTTCCATTTATTGAAATACAGCTTCTATGTAGACTGCGTTTGAGAAGCCAAAATGTTATTCCCCACTGGGGAAGGAAGTCTGGATTGCGAAAGGATTACTGGAACTAGAGAAACCAAGTGGTTAGATGAAGGGTCCAGAGATTGGGAAGTAGAAGCCCCCAGGGATGGGAAAATAAGACATGGCCTGCCTAGAAAGGTCCTAAGACTGAAGCCACCAAGTGAGATGATTCCTGCATACCTGAGTCAACTTTATCTTCATGGAAATGGGTTGATTCAGAATGGACCACTGGACTACCAGGATCCACTGGAGAACTCGCATGTGATACTTGGCGAGAGGCACCAACTGAGTGGCAGCCTCCATCGAGCCTAACGTTTGGAGAATCAAATGAACTGATGGCATGCTAGTTCCAGCAAAATAGAGACCTGATCTCGAATGAGTTGGATCCTGTGATGGGGAGGGGGCAGTGCTGCAGTCTCCGAAACCATGTCCAGCTGGACCCCGATGAACTACAGGTTTTGGCATGGAAAGAGATTGGACTTCGGAAAATTCACCATGATGCCTAGATGCAGGAAAAAGCTGAGGACATACCTGATGGCCATTGATAGTCGATGCCTTGTGGGAGCCATGAGGAGCCAATCATCCATGTATGGAAAAAAAATGGAAACCTTGCAGCTGGAGATGAGCAGCCACCACTGCCATGCATTTGGTAGACACCCAGGTGGCTGTGGTGAGTCCAAAGGGCAGGGGTCTGATCTGGTAATGACTGGCCCCTAACTGAAGGTCTAAGAGTCTCATGGAGCATTTGTCGATTTTTATAACATAGTATGCATCCTTGAGATCCACTGAGCACATCCAATCGTCCTTGTGCAACAGAGGCAGAATGGACTGAACAGTGATCATCCAGAACTTGGCCTTCTTGACAGACAGATTTAGCTTGCTGAGGTCCAGAATCAGATGCAGGTCCCCAGTCTTCTTTGGCACCAAAAAGAAGCGATAGTACGCTCTGGGCCCTCGTTGTCCTTTTGGGACCACTTGGATGGCTCTTTTTTGAAAAACATTTTAAACCTCGAGACAGGCCAACTCCCTCTGGCAGGGTGGAACGTCTGGGAGAAATTTACAAATCGAATTTGAGGGGACTGAGAGAAGGGAATGAAGTAACCCCTGGAAATAATTTTATCACCCACTGATCGGAGATGAGACTTGTTCAAGCTAGTGGGTGAGGGGAGAGTTGACAACCCCCCCCCCCGACTACCTCCAGGGCAGGACAGTCAGGCAACATTGCTGAAAGGGCTTCTGAGAGAAGGGTTCCCAGGAACCCTGGTTCTGCGGACCTCCTCTGCCCCTGGGGCAGTGTCTGACATTGAATCCCCTGCCCCAACCTATGGGAAAGGATTCCTGGAGAGCATCCTGAAAGGAAGACCTCTGGAACCAAAGTTTATTACTTCTTCTCTGTGTCTTAGAAAAGGACCACTGGGGAGTAGAAAACTTGACCCCTACCGCAGTAAGAGTCTTGTCTTCCTGCTTGCTACAGATTAAGTTTTCCTTAACAGACAGTCCAAACAAGGTGAAACCATCAAAGGGGGCGTGAGTGAAAGACACCTTAAAGGGTTCTGCAAACCTGCATGTGAAGCCAGGCATGCAGTCGAATAGCAATGCCAGTGCCTGCCACTTGAGATGTGGCTTCCACATTACTGGAGATCAACCTCATTGAAGCATCAGCCAAAGAGGTTAGAGAAGACAGCCTCAGAGAGACTAGTTTGAGACTCTCTAGAGGAAACAACTATGACAGGGAAGTGGTAAACTCCAAGACCAAATCCCTCTGAAGCTGGGTAAAATGGGCCAAGTAATTAGTTGTTCTCAGTCTAAAGGTATCCAAGGCAAACACACACTTTCCAAACTGGTAGATCGCCCGGGACTCCCTGTTTGGGGGATGGATTGAGGAGCTTTGCTGAGCTAGCTCCTTCTTAGTAGCAATGGCCACCATGATGGCATTATCAGTTATCCCTTTGCTCCACAATGTTTTATCCTTGGGAGGACTGAGAAATTTGTTGGCTTTTTTTAGGCACAAGTTCCACCATGTCTGGCTTCTTCCAAGTTCTTCTGGTGGTAAGGTCCTCAAGCAAGTCGGCAGGGGGGAAACCCAGGTAGAAGATGGGCCCTCCTGAAGGCCTTCAGAAATACAGCTTCCTCTAAAGATGGGGTTGGGGAAGACCAACCGCCTCTCTGCTTGAGAACTTTGAGGATGCCCCTGAAGGAAACTTCCTTAGGCGGAAGTCTGCAAGACCCATTTCCCTCCTCAAAAAATCTGTGTCCTCTTTGAGGGACTCTATGAGGGAGTCCAAGTGCCTCCTCTTGCATGTTCTCTTTCAAGGGGTTCCTCCTCGGTGGGCTCAGGGAAGGACTCAGAAGAGATGCATACCCCAAGTGGGGCAGTGCCTGTCTGAAGGAGATCACAAGAGGGCTGACACTGGATGGGTGATGAGGCCTCACTACCCAAACCCGAGAGAGGCTGGGGAGGACCTAGAGAAGGAGGAGAAGTAATTGCCAAATTGGAGAAGGTTCTCTCGACTGCCCGAAAGGCTGATGGGCTGAACGATGATACCCCCCCCCCCACCAGCAGTAGGGGCCACCTGGGAATGGTGGTGGGACCCTGACGCAGCACCAAAGCCCCCTGACGATATCAGCCCCAAGTTGTCCAGCACTGAAGCCACCAAGGCTAGGGAATGGTCTGAAAAATCTAGACCCAAACCCACCCTCCAGGGAATTCGCACCGACTTCTTGGAGGTGAGGAGCAGCCTAGTCCGAGGGCAGTGGAACAAAGCCAGCCAGAGCCCCTGATGGTGCTGAGAAGGGGGAATACCCAACGCCATCGGCCTCTCACTAGAAGTGCCCTGGTTCTGACATTCCAAAACCTGAGGCACTGGAAGAGGAGAGTGGAGTCCTGCAGATGGGGATGGTCCCCTAGCCACATGGGCAGGGGACAGCAGCAAGCCCACCTTGACTGAAGAAACTCCTCATCATCCTATTCATAGCCAAGGGAAGATGACTTCTGGAGAGTCTGATGAGTGGCCAGATCTAGCTGGAGATCTAACTTTGTATCCCACTGCCCTATGGTCCCGAGAAGGGAATCTTCTCTGACGAGATACATCCAACTTCCTGTATGACCGAGAAGGAGAACTCTCGATAACAATGGGATCCAACATCCTAGTTGGATCCAAAGGTTTGGATAGCATACCAATCGGATCTGACAAACTGGTCGGATCTGGGGACGGCTTGCACCTATTTGGATCTGAAGGCCTCCCCTCTATCAAGGCCTTGGATCTGAGATTCTGATCTGAGGCTCTCTGAATGGCAGCTCTCACATCTAAAGCTGAAGAGGCTGGACTCAGATCTGGGGATCTACGAAACAAAAGCCTCAGCTTCTTAGAATGAGAAGCAGAAGAAGAGGAGGCCTCTTTTTAGGTTCCTGTGAGGGCTTAGAAGGGGAATCCGAGGGCAGAGAACCCCCTTGAGCCAAAGCCCTTCAGAAGAAGCTTATTGCAGTGCTCTACAAGGAACCTGCGGCTGAATGCGGCACAAATTTCACATTCAACCTCCAGGTGCACCAATCCTAAGCAATACAAACACTCTTAGTGTGAGTCGGAACATGGCATTTTTCGACCGCACGAAGAGCATCTCTTGAACCCAGAGGGTTGATCAACCATGCTAGTACAACACACACACCCACACATCAGCTATAAACACATTATCCTAGAAAAAAACAAGATAGAATAGAAAGATATATACAACTTTTCTTTTTGAACTACACTAATGGAAAAAGTGCAGGAAGTGGTAAACACCACAAGGAGAAGGGATTCCTAACTAAATTAATGAATTTAGAAATCGGGAGGGGAGGTAATTTAACCTACAGAAAAAGGAGATAAAGGTAAGCTACAGAAGGAAAAAAAAAAAAAACAAGAAATAGACCACTTATCTGTAACTGCTAGCCTAAGCTCTGGGATCACACATCTGAAGCTTTTCAGCAGCAAACGAGATCTGAGGGTTAGAAGGTAGCAAGGTATTAGAGGATGGGGAGGAGATTCAGCTCTTGATGTGTCTGAAAAGTTGCTGGTTCAGATCCAAGGTCTGATCTAAGACCCATCTGTGATGAATAACGACACAGATAGCATCAGATCATAAAATGTTATTATGAGAGACTGAAGTTCATGGGGAGGGAGCAACCTTGTTGACAATATATAGTTGTCCATTACTCTGCGGACTACACAGACTGCATTTAGAAAGATGAGGTAAAAAATGACTACATTTCAAGAAGGGACACACTGGAATATGTGACTTGTTTGGCAAAAGCAAGAGGGGGTTTAAAATGTCCTCTATACCACTAACAGGTTAATAAAGTAGTATGCCTTACCACAGTCTCAGATAAAAAATTATCAGACAACCAATATATGTATTATTTAAGTAGATAAAGTACAAGTACAGATGATGCATATTTAATAATTAAGTATATTTACTTAATAAGGTTGATAAAAGTGCATCCAATAGTAGTTTCAGATCATGCTTTATCACTTTGAATTAGGTGCACTTCACTGTCATCATCTTTTGAAAATCAATGGAGGGTTCCCAGCAGATTGTTTTTAAACAACTGAGACCTTTACTGCTCTGGTGTACAGACTTGAAAACGACAAATCTGATCGAGTTAAGGTAGGAAAAACAAACACTGACATCAGACTCGGATCAATTAATGATGAAGCTTGAAACAGAAGTGAGGTATCATACATAACAAATTACATCAGATTCCAGGATAGCAATGAAATGACTAGAAGATAAAGAAGAGGAACTGCGGGTTAGATTTTTTGAAAGTGAAGGCCCAAAATCAGGAGTGTAGCCAGAAAACAATTCAGTACTCACAGTCTCATAGTGTTGCCCCCAAACTAATTTGCATTTAAAATGTACATATTTCTCCTGATGTTGCCCCCTATGCACTTAATAAATATATGCAGATTTTTCAGCTGTTGTCTCAAACAGCTATTCAAAGGTTGTTTTTAGTGGAGTATTCCTATACATAAGCAAGTTATGTGAAGGTATGTGTGGAAGAGATACTCAGTTGAGTACAAAGAGCATACCTGGCTACATCCTTACACATAATTCTAAGGGAGATAAAAAGGTGAAGCATGACTTTTTAAATCTTTACAAAACTGTTACATTTTAAATTGCAACATTGGTTCACATACATTAATGAGATGAAGCACGATTATGGGAGCTTATTGAATGGGAAATATGAATTTATGCCTCAGTCATAAGTATAAACACAAAATTCCCCCGAGTATGAAAAAAACAATGGCAGTTAAACTGGCACAACAGACAACACAGTCATAGCTGGCATAAAAAATATAGTTGGTTTCCATTTCAGTATGGATCATGTGACAATAGGGCTATATTTCATACAGCATTACACAAATTTATTTCAGATGCAATAGGGAATACATCTTTCTTTTTTTTTTTTTTTTTGTGAAAAACTCAAAAAACTATCAAGATTTATGAAGAATGAGGTGGGACCTTGACAGGTTCATAGGTAGTTACTAGGCTTGCAGCCCAGGGAAACATTGAGAAGCTAAGCCCAAATTCCCAGTGGGTGCCAAGCACTGTCTAGTCAAATTAATTGCTCAAAGTCACACAGTAGGCAAATGAGGGCTGAGGGGACCAAACAATGTACCACAGAACAATAATCTTCTCCAACTGCCAGACATACAAGGAGAGTAGCTATTTCTTCTGAATAAGTAACAGATTTTTAATCCATTAACTGCAAAACATTTTCAGAATGTCTGTCTTTAAAATACTGACTGTCTTGGGCTATTTTTACTCTCTGTATTTAAAAGCCTATATCTCTAAAATGGCTTAACATTCATGAAATTTTCAGGTAATATTACTGGCAAAATATCTAAACAACTTCTTATGCCTCAACATATAAAAGTCCTAGTTGAAAGAAACACTGTACTTGGGGGAAACCAGGTACCTAACTGTCCAGAGACTCATTGTTCCAGTGGCAGTGACAACTACACAGAATGCAGGGGTTCAAGGTTTTATCCCCAGACAAGGATGAGAGGTTGTCTTTACAGCCGAGTTGTTGTCATTTTACAAAAAAGAATGAAAAGACCACTTCTATTTACACAGAAACACATACTTCTTTTATGTCTGAAATCACACCAATGCTGTGTATGTTAAAATAGCTTTTATTTTACTATGTATGAAAATGAAAGCTATGCACTTGTTTTCTACTAACTGAAAGCTGCACTCTGTCAATTTACAAAGGCTATTCTGCCCAGAATTCTACCTTAACTTCAAATGACAGTATTTCTTAACTGCTTCACGATAATGTTTTTGAATTTTTAAAACAAGACCCCTTGATAAATTAATTTTCATTTTGTTGTGAGGAAAGTATGCAACAGAATCTCAAATAGGTGCATGACCGGCTACTGCATGTAACATATGTGTATTTGTTATAAAGTCAAAGTAAACTTTATTATCATTCAGAAATCACACAACTGCAAAAACTGAACGAAATTCCGTGTCTCCGGAATCAATGTGCAGGCAACATATAGACTATTTTCACAGACATTTACACATATAACACCTAGCTATTACACCACGGGCATGCAGGTAGACAGACTAATATTGCACATAATTGGAAACACATTTTAACACTTTTCGAACTTAACACTTACTTGCATGAGACTTTAGTATTGCACATGTACTTGGTTAAGCCATTGCATTGACCCTTGCAAAGAAAGAGACATTTGAGTATTGCACTGTGAACCTTAGAGTACTGCACTACGGTTAATTTACAAATTTGCATCTACTGCACTGAAAGAAGATATATTTTACTGCATTGCTACTGCCCTAGATGGCCTATACGTTACAGTCATGGTGAATATTGCACTAAGTATTAGGTGAGACTGGGAACCAGGTTCATGCATAGTTTAAGACAGTTTCTACTGACACTGACACACACACAAACGTTTTGGTGAAAAAAGGGCAAAAGCAAAGCGCACAAATGTTTACATAAGAATGCTGATGGTACTCGGCAGTAAAGCGGTACTGTCTGTAATGAAATGACGCTTTATAGCAAATTTTTTCAGAATAATGTATCATGACCCTCAGCAACCAAATGCACCTAGCTGGTGGTTCCATCTAAAGAAATATACAATGCTATCTTCTTATAATGCAGTTTACTAACAATGAGTCTAAACTGAAGGATAGGTTACATTCAAGAAAAATAAATGCGAGTTTACGTCTCATGCAATAGCAACTCATTAAAGAAGTATTATGGGCCAGGATGTACTCATTCTAACGAGCAGAAGTTCAGCACAGCACCCACAATGAAAACTACCTATAAAATAGCAGTACTGGCATATGAACTAAAGCCGCTGGGACCTGTTTATAAAAGGCTATATCTTTGTTCCTCTCACAGAGCTCATTATGAAACTTTCAGTGTGTTCAGTTATAAAATACGCTTCCACTATCAGTTGGCAAAACTAAATGCACCAAGGATTGCAATCCCTGAATTGCATTCACCAAAGAAAAAAAAACACACCACTTTTTAATTTTCTTTTCAGGGTGGCAAGCCCTCTACACCCCCCTGAACTTTATAGTCACACCAACTCGAAGAAGGGGGGAATTACCCCAAAAAGGCCATCACTGTCAGCAGAACTTGCCAACAGCAATTTCCTCAAATCATCAGTGGGTTGAATCTTGGGCAACTGAAGCTCGTGAGTTCAATTTTTGTCCACTGGTAGGACAGTCCTAAGACATATCAATACTGCAACTCCTTTATTTTCTATACTACATTTGTCTCTGCTGTGTTGACCATCAAGCCTCCCCCTACAGGACTCAAGTCCATTTGTTCTCCAGAGACAGAAGGAACCCTAGATACTGTGGGGCAACAGCCATCTGGAGGGGTCATCATCCTGTCAGTCATGAGGGAGTCTGCATCCCTTTTGCAACCTGTCCAGTAAAGACATTATGTATGCCTAAAATCATCTTCTCTTCAATGTTGACATGGGCATATTGACCATCTCTGGGATCTACACATTATCTCTCCTTTACACATGCAGGCAGGGGTTGCCATCACTGGCTTGGACAGCCTATCTGTACCCTGTCCTATGTCAGCCTTGCTCTAGGCACACCTCTGCTCTCCAGGGTGAAATCTGTATAGTTGGAGCTAAGGTTTTGGCTGGACAGAGATACCAACCCTTTGCCTTCTATCCCCGACTGGGCATACTCACCCTCCCAGACTTGTTCTGAAGCTCCCCAGCAGTTAAATGAACTCGGATCATCTGAGATGCACTGAAAGCATTATCCCTCTACACCACTGAAGCAGGTGAAGACTGTCATTCAAACTTCACAGCTTGCAGAGCAGCACACCTCTGAAATTTACTCCACAGCTTTAGCCACTTAAAAACATGGCACTCTAGCCAGGGCATGCTACTAAAAATGGAAAAAAAGTGGTTTGTGCAAAATTTACAATTCTTATTTCTAACATAATAAGAACTTACAAGATGTATATGCTAAATATTTTTTACTTAACCTTTAAGGCATTTTACAATAAAAGATCCATGGAATTCTAATAAGATAGTTGAGTACAAGACACACACAAGAATGTCATTCTGTCCCCATGGACTTTACTGCATTTCCATCCTGATTTACATGGAACAGATTGGCTTTTTCAGTACAAATAATGTAGTCTTCAGTCTATACAAAGTAAAATAAATGTTGCCTTACACAAATAAATAAAACTACATTTTGGTCTGGTCAAATGAGGATTTAGTGCACATACATTTTGGACATTAGTTTCACCCAGTCTTGTAAGCAATGGTCTCACAGACCTCTGGTGTGAACTGGGTATAGTGCAAAACTGTGACAACAAACTGAAATTCTGAATATGCTAGATGCCTACAAGTGGTCATTTATCACTTCCTTTAAAGCATTTAAGACACTTAAAACTTAAAATTAAAAACTGTTACAACAATCAATAGATTTCTGATAAGATACTTGTGTACAAAATGTGCATACACATACTTTCCATGAGAACGTGCCCCTTTTAAGAGGGTACCTTTAACTGTGAAGTTATCACATAGATATAATGATCATATTGCCATTTGACAAACTATCCCTCATAAACTATATTAACAATTATTCAGAAGTGATCCTGTAGCAGGCCTTTGTTTACATACATCATTTGCCTTCCCAAAATGATTCTCACATTCTTTATACTTCTGGAATCTCACTAAGAAGAAAATTAAAAACATAATGGTCATAGCAACACATTTGAACTTGCTGCCATTAGACATACACACAGCCTCAAGTTTTTGGACAGTATCACGTAATGACCTTGTGCTTTCATATGATGCATGCATCCTCACCTGTACCCCAAAAAGGCATTCACCTTCTATGTACACTTCTAATGTCTGATTGTGAAAAAAGTGATAGAAACAATGACCACAGTATTTTATTTCAACCTATTGTTCTTGGCAAGTATAAATTCTACTTCAACTTACTGCACACACTCTCCTCCTGCCAAACTAGTCATGTCAGTGACTAACCTTTGCTTTCATACAAAGCCTGCCCCCTCCTCTCCAAAAAAAGGCAACCACTTTCTGAAGACATTTCTGATATATGACTATGAAGAAATGTAAAGGCACAGTGGCTTTAGTAGTAATGAATTTCAATGTTTTGTTCAAAGGCATGTACACTGCTTTTAGGCTAACTAAATCACATAAACACCATTTGTTTTTACACGTGCTGTGCCTCCTTGCCACCCCCACCAAATATTTTGTAACTCTCTAACGTTAGGTTGCGATGAAAATGAAATAAAAAAAATATCACAGAAATGTTATTTCACCTTGTAGTTTTCAGACACTAGGCACTGTTCCTACCCCTTACAAAGACACAGCAATAACAAATGTATTACAATCATCTAAACTTTCCTTTGCTTTCATCCACAGCCAGTCAACAAAACAGACAGCCCATTCTGGCAACCACTTGCCATGTATCACTACCAAAAGTGGTGAAATAGCCACAAAAATGTAGAGTCACTTATTGCCATATGCCACCCTTGTCAATATAAACTGCCATAAATAAAAAAAAATAAATAAAATATAATAAACACAATTGTATTGTGCTGAGGGCAGTGTTTACTCTTACCAATGACCACACATTCATTAGTTTTTTTACCCCAAAAAAGTGAAAACAAAAATTCACTGTAATGTAGTTCAACTTGTGGATTTCATACACTGTTGCTCTGTACCCAACCCTTCACCAACCCACAGTAATGATCACTTTCATGTTGTCACCAACTGCTTCTACAAGCAGACAGCCACTTGTGATAATAACCTGTGCTGTGTAATCACCAAAGATAGAAAAAGAAACAGAAAAATAGTAATGTCTTTCATGTTGCTGCTACAGAGCACCCCTTATTGACCACTGTAAAATTAAATAATCACAAAACAAAAATGCAACTCCAATCTGCAGTGGACATAAAGGTTAGGTGTAGACATCCTTGTCAAACCTATCCAAAGTTCTAGACTCCTTTTCTAGTGGCAAAGAGGCACAACACTATGGTCTCTAAGACCACTGGTGGACTAAAGGCATTACAGAAAGGTCAACATTAGAGCAACTGATGAGATGATCTGTGCACACTGGAAACAGTTTATAAAGCACATCATCCTTTTTTGGTAGCCAATATGGCATATTAAGGGTGGCCCCATATGTTCTGATGGCATCCCTAACAATGTGCTCAAAGGAAAGGATAATCCAAAGATTCTAAGGTTTCTACCCTACAAACTGCCAGATGCTTCTGAACAGAAGGAACATATAGCCAAGTGGTTAGTCCAAAGTGCTGTTTGACAGCCTGACAGCATTCCAGAAACAAGACTCATCCAGTAAGAAGTGGAAGAAGAGGTAATCTCAATATCCTTGCCTGTCTCAGAAAGCCACTGATTAGTGACAAGCTGATGCAAGGCAGTGTTCTCCAGGAACGGGCTGATCATCTGAAGATAAGGTTACGCAGCTGAATATAAGGCAGTGCAAGTACCAAGGAATGCACACAAAGTAGAAGCAAAAGGCACATTTCCCCATCTCCAAGTTTCATAATTGATAACTGAAGCTGACAGACTTGAACTCTCACTAGTCAATGATGAGTACACAATCTGAAGGGACCTAGAGGTCAGCTTGATATTGGATTTGGCTCAGACATATTCAGGGCAGAACATGGCCCCTGAATGCTTCTGCTTATGGTGATATTTCAGTGAATGGGGGCAGCTGTGAAAAGAAACCTCCAGCTAGTTTCCTCAAAATTAGCTAATGACCACAATCCTTTTTGTGAAGCTGGTTAACAACTTATCCCTATTCTGATGTCACTTATTTGGGTTGAACTTCTGGCACCTGTGGTAACTACTAGTGTCATGCTTTTTCCTCAGACAGTACAGGTAATAACATTGGGAGTCATTCTGACAATCTGATAGGCACATATATACTTACTATGATGTAAATTGCAAAGGCAATGAAGGACTTTAAACACAATAGGAAGGGTCAGCTGACAGCTGGACTTTGTGAACAACTTTAAAAAATAGGGGAATCCAAGACAAACATGCTTATGTAGTCAACATTTGATAGCTTAAAGTGCATTACCCACGCATAAGACTTTGCTAAAAGTGAAAAAATTCAAATTCCAGTTGATGGAGTATAATCCAACCTTAAACGTAGAGTCCTTGCAGTCAGATGCATGGTTTAAACTGATAACATAAAACATCACTTGCAAAGTCTTTGATCCTGATTTCATTCAGAAGGGAACAGTGTTGCATTATAAACTCAAATCTCTCAATCTGACAGTTTGAAAGATTTAACACTGATAGTCACAGAGGTAAATCTTCAGAAATGAGCTAAACAGACATTACATGGAAATTCTGCCTTTGCAAATATGTTAGATATTCTTACTTGTATTAAAAATACTATACTAATCCTAGTCTTATGGTTCTGCCATGACAAAACATTTCTGCAACTATCCAACACATTTTATTACATCATCATCATATCAGAGTCCTAATATGACTGATTAGAATTTGAATAGTGGCAGGCATTTCTAAGATAGCCTGCCACTACCCAAATCCTAAATTTAGCTCACCATAAAACTCAGCTAACCCTCACTTGAAGGCCTCCACAGTTCCCACTTTATTGATATAATCGTGAAGCTTAGTTCTTGTAGTAAAAGCTCCATCACATCTAAAATTTCATAAAATTTGTCTTAATTCCCTATGCAAACTAGATGCTTTTATACAAGAGTAAGGTCTGGCCTAAGTGTTTTGTAAGATACAGAGAACAGGTTCAAAGTTTTAAGTCTTTCACAGTATAAGAAAGTGTTAACATTTTCTGTTATTTTGATACTCCCACATTGTAATTTCCCCTACACAATGCATAAAGAATTAACCACACTGGGCAGCCAAATTTATGTTTGGACCTGACTATGCTAATAAAAAGTGGAATTACTACTCTCTTATAGGCTCATAGTTGTTCCAAGGTTAACTACCACAAGGGCCCTTACAAGCCTAGTTGTGCATCCCAAACCCACTTGGAACCCATCTACCACGGGGGGGGGGTGATAGTAGGATGGTAACCAAGGGGTTTGGGGGGGGGGGGTTACTTAGGAAAACACTTTTCTTACTGATGGTCTTTGTCCATAAGGAACAAGGGGCCCAGACCATGGGTAACTTTATGATTTCCAATCCAAATGTCAAGGTTTCATTTAAAAAGGGTTAGATATGAACTCTGTTTTTACATGGATGGGGAGCTTATTCCTCAGCAAAGGGATCCTTTGGGACATGGATCTGTCTATCCAGCATGATCAGTTTATGTCACAAGTGAAGTTCAGATCCTGGATCCAGTGTTTCTGGTGTTGTTTGTCTTGCACATGTGCAACAGATCCACCAGGACTGGGTCTGAGAAAGCCCTTTAAGCTAGGCATACATCTTCTCTCGGCAGCCTGTAGGAGACTGACTACAGAGACAGAGTCTTTAAGTGATCAGTGGAGGGCAGGGTGATTGTGCCCTGAATTCTTCTGGTGAGAAACCTTTCTGGGTGCGCCATCTCTTGAAAGTATCTGATTAAGTACATGCCAAAAAGGGCAGTGTACTCAATGACAGATCTGATAAGGTCAAGCAGACTTATAATACAACTTTCTCGGACCTGGGTACCATGACCTTACCTATAATCTAAGTGACACAGAATCATTTTCTTACTATCTTAGCTACATGTTAGACAAAGGCCAGACTGCTAAGTCTTGAAAATGGAAACTTTCTACTACCGCCATGGGCATATGGGAATAAACCCTGAGTAAGATCCAGGTGACTAAAGTCTGAGTAGCAGTTCAGACACCTGCTAGAGCAGACAATGATGAGTCTGCTCTACTTTCTTGGGGGGGGGGGTCAAGGAATGATGTGTTGGTAGGGCTGGACCACTCATTCTAGCTCTGTTGGAGCCCAGAATAGATACTGGCAACCAGATGGAGTAAGCATATAGGACCTGGGTCATACCTGCCATTGGGCCTAGGGCAGAGCCACTCTCAGTATTCAGACTTGTTGCTCTGTTCGGCCTTAAATATAATGTCAACACAGATAATGCTCCTGGGTTGTCCCTGAGAATGGATACGTATCCCTTGGGCTTACCTGATTAATAAATGTGTACAATAAATACATGGAGGGTAGGGATAACAGCACTGGGTCCAGAAAGTGCTACAGGGCAAACATTTTAGACAAAAAAAAACACTGCTACTTGGGAAACTTGCATTTCAAAATTCTTACACGAGTACTCTCTCCCCCTTAAAAGAAAATTCCTACTGAGAGACTAAATTGATACACTTAGAATCAGCTAAGGTGACATTCTTATACACTCCAGGCCCAGATTCAAACAAGCCACAGATGAAAAAGCCTTCTCCAGAACTGCTCTTTGGAAGCCTCTGTTGAATGAAATAGAGAGTAACAACGCATTGCAGACTTTCAAACAATCATTAAAACAAACTTTTTAACAGAACAAATGCTCACACATTTGTAATACTACGCAAGACATAGTACATCAGATTTAAAAACTCATTCACTACTTCAGTCAAATGTTCCTAGCATACAATATCTGCAACTCTATTTCTTGTTTAGTGTCTGTGTGTATATAAACTGTACTATTTGCATTGTACATACAAGTTATATTATTTCTAGTGCACATCGTATGCCTATCTAATTTTACAACTCTTTGTTGAAGCTTTTTACTACTCTTTGTTGAAGCTGTTATATTAACATTTTATCCCTAACTACTGAACTGATTATATCTTCTGTAAACTGACTTGTGAATGTACTCCCATTATTGTTACCTGTTTGGCTCTCTAATAGGGTTCATGGCTGAAAAGAATCAACAGACCAGCCCACTTACCAGGTAAATAAATTGAAAATAAATAAAATAAAAAAACACACCCTACTAAAAAAAGAAACAAATTAAAAGGGTTCCTATCACTACGTCAAACACCTAAATGTCAAACGCTGAAAACCGTGAATGGCCAATTACTCTTTTTTCCCAGGGAAAAAATGTGCTTGGCCATCATCAGGGATTTTGCCCTTTTCCTAGATGTAGAGCGATCTCGGAGTTGGTATATTTAGTTGGGGGAGTGTGGGGGGTGAAGCCCCCCACTTGGTTAAGGTTTTAAAGTTTGTTTTTTTTTTTTTTGGCCAAGCTAATTTTTTCACGGGGAAAAAGTTTGCGCAATCGTCTGTTCGCTGTTTTCAGCATTAGACATTTAGGTGTTGACGTTTAGGCGTGCAACAATCTAAATGTTCGACATTGTACTATAGACGCAATTAAAACACCACAGAACACGTTCCAGTTATGAGGTCTAGCTACAAGAAGTACATTTTCTGATGCAACTCTTAAAGGGATGAATACCAAAAAAAAAATGTTAAACCAAACTTTATGGAGAGCCCACTGTAAATGTAGTTCCTTTGCCTGCATATAGTTGCCAACTAGTCCAGCACTGTCATACGGACAGCTTATTGGGCTAAAAGGATATGCAGTAATAGTGCAGATTCTCTGAATAAATTAAAATAAATTCTTTTCAGGTTTCTGATCAGTGGCAATGATTTTGATTTGTTGAAACAGCACATACAATAAGGTATCTAACATGGACAGAAAGGAGACATTCAAATTTAATTTGCTTTTGATAAACACGAGGGATTATTATTATTATTATCATCATCATAATTATTTTTTACAGAATGTCATAGCTGGACTGACCAGATACTAAATATAGTCAAGGAAAGTTGAAAAATGTTGATGAGTGATGCAGAACTAACTAATATCATTCCACAGCTAGTCGGTGTCCCTAAGAGAAGTAAGCATATGGAGGATTATTTAATCCATAATAATTATAAGACAGCACAGTCCATCAATTTAAGATTGTTTGGGTGTATACAGAGGTACATACCCATGTGGTAGTTGTAACATTTGCAATTATGTAGTTAAACAATTGGATTCCATTCATGGTATAAAAAGACTTGTCTTATACAGAGTGTTGGCTGGTGTTCAAGTGACCCCACTACTTGACATGTATATAACAAATTATCAGAAAGTTTAAAACTAGGATGCATGCACACCTGGGTGACATTACAAAAAGGAGAGAAAATCCTGTAGCTGAACAAGGGTATGATATTAATCAAGGTAATTCAAAGGTGATGAAAGCTACCGTTTTAGAACAAAAATAGAATCTTACAGGGAAGTATATGAAGTTAAAGA
Source organism: Protopterus annectens (assembly GCF_019279795.1). Taxonomy (NCBI): domain Eukaryota; kingdom Metazoa; phylum Chordata; order Ceratodontiformes; family Protopteridae; genus Protopterus; species Protopterus annectens. Next base: position 415,802,326 of record NC_056730.1, on the reverse strand, counting down.
ACACCTTTCATTCCAGGATACTTTATTAGTTTACTTTAATGCTTGATACCCCTGTTTTAAACAGTTAAATCAAGAATGCTGTTGAAAAAGTGCTCTGTGTTGTTTTTTTTCTGTTTTTTACTGGTTGCTTTTAATTAATTTCATTATTTTTCATTAAGGTGTAGATTTTTTTTATTTTCTCTCTGAAAATGTTTGCTCCATTATATTTACTGAAGATATCTGTCAAAAGCACTAGGTGAGATGTTTTGATTTTTATTTCTTGAGCTGTCTTGCTGTTGCATATTGTTTGTATATAAAGTTACATATTATAAATGACAATGTGCTACTTGAGATGTGAGGTATTTTCTGTGAGAAAGTCTCAATACGAAGTGAAGTTACTTCTTCAATATCCCATGTAGCCTTGTAAAAGTCCTGTTCTATGAAGAGATGTAAAGTTTTCAGTCACCATTCAAGGTTACAACATTTATCAGCTTGTTCAGATTTTAATTCTAGAACTGGTCTTGAGTTACTGTCCTTTTCAGAACTAGAATGAGTCTGGAATAAAAAAATCTTGATATCTTTGAATGACATGAACCCTTTCCTGATTATCTGATAGGAGCTAATCCATCAAATGAATGGTTAAGTGCACCTGATGACAGTACATGTGTGGGGACCCAGTTGTCTGTTTCAATGTACTGCCAGACAAAAAGATGATCCAAACTTACCTCACAGAGATGCCTGGGAAGAGGGAGAGTAGCATTCATTCTGAGGATTTCTGGTTGTATCTGCACTTTCTAGATGACTGTATGATGTGCTCGTCTATTTTAAGTGCATGTTTTTATGGAAAGTGCTGCAAACGCTTTCCTATACAAAAGAGTTTACTATTTGTAGCCAATGTTCTAAAAATGAGAATTGGGTGATACATACATTACTTGCACTTCTGTAAGTCTAAAAATGTCATCTGCTGATTTACCAAACAAAACATGGGATCATTGCAAAGGTTTGATCTAACATACACATTGCAAATCTCTCTCATAAGCCTAGCTAGTCTACCAGTTTTTAAAGCATCATACATGCATTTTAAATTACGCATTCCTATTCTGTCTGCTGTAGCAGATAACCTCTTTATTCAGTCAGTAATATAACCATTAGGAAAAGACTGCAAGATCTGAATTTTCTCTAAGATGGAATTCTAATAAGACAAGTAAGCCAAACAGTTTAATACTCTAACTCCTAAGGTGCCTGAGGTATCGACCTTTTTTTCCACATTTATCTAGTAACCTAGAATCCTTATCAAATGGAAAATAAACAAGGTGAGCAGTTTTATCATTTTGTTTTGAAGTTTAAAAAGACAAAGCTGTCAGATCAGCCTTATAAAAATTATAGAAATTTTATCTATCTAATGGAAATGTATACAACCCACCAGTCTGTCTGCATACCAGATGTTAAGGAATATGAATCTGGACACTAACTACTTGCTTTTAAGACGCCCTTAAAAGTGTAACAAGGTGGACATAGCGACTTTTAAAACTCTCCTATAAAATGAAATGTTCCCATAAATAAAATATATTTCAATGGATAGTGTAAAGATTGCAGAACAAGAATTTTCCTTATCACAATCTTGGGGATAACAAATCTGTCTCATATTGAAATCTTCCTCTTCTCTAATAGACTCCAGAGAAGGTACTCTTTTTCTTAGCCACTCAAACCTCAGCAGGTACCTGCAATACTTTGTGTTCTATCCACAGGCTGGTATCAGTGCAACAAAAGGTTAGATGCAGCTCCCCACTGTTTCAATGTGGCTTTCTTTACAAAACTGAAATACTTCTTGGCCTTCTTACAGTTAAAGGAAGGTGACAATAACACAAGAACTAAACTGTGTGGAGCTATGGAGGGCCTAGTTTGTTAAATATGAGTGTTAACTTAATCTTCTGCTGCTGCAAATTCTTTATCCAGCATGACTGTATAGGGATAACAATGTAGGCACCAATGAATATACTGCTAAGGTTTGTTATGCTGGTATCAACTAGGTCACTAAGCAGACCCTCGGTAGTTCAGAAAAATGACTTCATATCCATGCTTCTAGAAGTCATTTGAAATGTAGATTCTTCCTTAGGAACTCGACTGGAACAGGCATATTTACATTCTTTTCAGGTCTTTTGTTACTCTTTTGATAATTTCCCTTTACTAATCTTCATCACCTTATCATAGGTTGGTACTAGGCTATCGGCCCTAGGGCCTATACAAGCCTAACCATAACAATTCTTTGGCTATTTCTTCCCGCAATATTTACTGTTTCTTAACAGACTTCATAGCAATTTTTTTTTAAACTAGGGTCTTAAGAGAAAATGCAGAAAAACTCCACAGCTACATGTGGTAAAAAAAAAATGAAAAGCAGCTTTTAAAAACAAGAAATACTTTAAACATTTTAAGAAGGTTATGACCTTTATGAAAAAACAACAAAAACTCAAATTACTTTGAAGCACCACAGAAATAGTACTCCAGCATTAAAAAAAATGCAAATCATAAAGTTGCAAGAAGAACTGAAAAGCGCCAACTAATGCTGTCTTCACATGAAATCTTTGCATACCAACCATGGTTTGATAGTATACTGGTGTAAAACCAGTGCTGACCTAATAAAGGCCTCTTCTTCTTCCACTCTAGCTTCATTTTCTTCTTCTGTCGCATCTCACTCCTTCACAGTCTACAAGATCCTAATGTCTCTCGTAACTACTACTCTGTTTCTATAAGGTCTATATTATGTTGCCAAAAGCTGTTTACAGCAAATACGGCAACATAGACCCATAAACAGTAAAAACCCACTAAAGCGATCGGCCAGGTCAGCAATGTTTTTCTTGGGGAAAAAATTGGCAGACTAGCCAAACACGACATGTCACCTAAATCACTACAAGGCAGGGGGCTTCGTCCCCCATGCCCCCCAACTAAATATACCAACACCGAGATCGCACTACAGTGGGGTAAAGGGCAATTTCATGGCGACGGGCAAGCAATTTTTTTCCCTAGGAAAAAAATCACTGACCTGGCCGTTCGCGTTAATGAGTTCTCACTGTTTATGGGTCGATGTTGCCATATTCACTGTAAACAGCTTTCAGCAAGATAATATAGACCCGTTTCTAAACCATATCCCTAAGCTACTGCTCAGTCTACAATAACTCTTTTCTTCTTAATTCTCTCACTATCTTTCTGAATCACTAACTCTTCTGCTATTATTTTCCCAACTGAAACCAACATTTTGTTTTTCATTCATGTACTATTAACAACCAAAGTCATACATTGTACTACCTACTTACTACTTTTGTGCACTTTATATACTAATAGGCTATGCATATGTTGTTAGAATGACAAAAACTGTTTGTAATGATATAACTCTATAGAATTGTCCAGATGTGCAGTATATCTCGTAACCTAGTTTGCGATCTATCAGTTCATTTTTGTATAGTATTCCTGATGTTACTTTGATTGTTTTTGGACTACAATGTACTTGTATTGCACTGTATGTGGAGCTTTTCCTCCTCGGGCCTCCACTGAAAATGGGTTCTGTAGACCCAGTCGGACCATCCAGGTAAACAAATGTTAAATAAATAAATAAAGGACTGTGGCATAGTTGATGAAATTTCTGGCCAAGAAAAAAGACATTTAAAATGGGTATAAAACAACAGTTATAATTTACCACTGCAGTGGCTATCTCTGTAGACAGACAAGACCACAATATGTAACAAAAAGCAACACCGATTCAACTGTCACAGTGGGAGGATTTACCTTTCTAAATATTCTGTTTTAATAACTTGCATTCTGTTGGTTCAATACCATCAGGTGCCTTAGGTTGAAATGGCACTGAATGAATAAGACATTGACTGAATGAATGAATGTTCACGTTTAACATATTTGGAACAAACTGGTGAATACACAGAATTGCAATCACACCACCAAAATGTGATGTACAAACATGTATTGCTCACAAAAAAGCTTCTACAGGTGTAAAGAAGGGACAATGTCCATAATGTTAATTTTTCTGTCAACAACTTTCATTACAAGTGCTTACCTGTATGCCCTTCCACACATTCCATAATTTCCAGCACCATATGATCCTCCAATGATGACAGTCAGTTTAGGTACACTGGCACAAGCTACCGCAGTTACCATCTTTGCTCCATCTTTAGCTATTCCACCAGCTTCATATTCTCTGCCAACCATGAAACCTGAAACACAATCCCAGAGATAAGATAATGTGACTCATTGTAAATTAGAAGCTATTACGCACAAAAAAATATCTTGTACATTCTGTGTGATGTCTCAGATTTTCTAAAGCTTAAAAAATCAATGGCCCACTGGAGTGGCAATGCATCAAGCAAGCAACTGGAAATTTTGAAGTTATGTGGTACACTACGCCACTTGTTTATCACCTCACAGTGACAACATTGTCACCCAAAGGTTAAGAACAGGACTTTGTACATAGCAATTCAGGCATTTATCTATTTTTTTAATTATTATATTTAATGAATGTGTTAAGAACAAACGAAAACACTGTAGTTACTATTCCCAATATCACTGGAACTATTTTCTCACCGAGAGTTGCACACCCATGGACTGGAATATTGTAATGGATGGTGACAAAGGAAACCCCAAAAGCATTCAAGAGAACATGGGTTAGAAGGAAAAAGAGAAAGGGGCATGCTATGGATAGGGGTAAGGCAGTTTGTTATGTTAATATAGTCTGGTTACTTTTAAATTAATGTAAATTTGCCTATGTTACAAGTGATAATTCAACAAAGGTGTTTGAAAAAAAATGCATTCACAACGGAAGAAAAGACAGGATTACAGTCTTATTCTGCTGTCAAGGAAAAATAAAGAGCTTCATATCTTTCATACTGCATAGGCTTAAAAGCAGTCAAATATTTTTATCTTCAGGCATCAGCCATAAGACCATGTTAAGTAACTTTCTGAATACCCATATTTATCCATGTCCTCCTTATTATCTTGGGTCGCTTCTGCTGCTCTACACTAGGGTCTCTTGGAGAAAGGAAATTTTGCAACACTGAGGAGCACAGCCCCAATGCTATCTGTACATTTATTCAGTACAGCCACAACCAGAGATATTCTAAATGTCCTTATCATTTGTATTGGCATACCGTCTGGGCCATGGCTAAGAACCAGTGGCTCCCATACAGTTGTCTGCTACTGTAAATAGCTGCTGGATGAGGCAAATTGCCAGAGATCACAGCCTATCTACGATTTTTCCCTTCTCTTTTTATTGTGAGGGCACAGAATGTGCAATTTTAGCAGTTGTCTACTAATCTTTGAAGTGGATTACATGTAGCTTCAGACTTAACTACGGGGTCTTAACTGCAATTACTGCACATCCCCCCTCCTATGAGACAAATCACACATGAATGCAGGGTGCATCCTTAGCTCCTGGCCAACCTTCTAGTGGCCTGAACTTATTAGTTATCTGGAATACTACTCTTACAAATAAAATCTCAACCACTGTGCCGATACAAAAGTTGAGAAGTTCTTTTTAAACATGAAAGAAGCAAATGTGCTAAATAAGATTAGTGTGTGGCTGCAATACTAAATGATTTTGTTGAATCCCAAATGACTCAAAGGCGACATAAGGCTGCCTACACTAATCTCAATCACACAAACTTGTTAGCTTTACTGTTATTGCACTAAAGAACTGGAGTGCAACATAAAATAACACATGCTCAATTTCTTAAGTACTAGAGAGTACAACTCCCTCTAAAATAACATGCAACAGGCATAAAAGTGGCTTTTACACTTTTGAATTACCACACATCTAGGTGAAACATAAAATCTATGTAACTGCACATCTGGCAACAAAACAACATTACAAGGCAAGCAGTTCCACCTGATACATTACCCAGTACTTTTCAGTACCACAACTATAAGTTTTTAACTGCACAATGAATGCACACCAGCAAAATTAAAGAATGTCACTAAGTGATCTGATCTAATAAGGGCCTTGATATAATATGATACAAATATGCATGTGTACATAAACCATCCAAGAAGGTAAAAAGAACGTGACTTAGTGACTTGTTCTGATAAAGGCCTTGACACACTGAGACAGAAGCAGACACGTGTACATAAACCTTCTAAAGAAGCAACAACTTGAAGAGAAAAAAAATGAAGTGGAACTTTTTCACTAGGCAGTTGCATAACTGTTCACTGTCAGAAAAACAACACTGTGACAGGGCAGCTGCACCTGGTGCAAAATGTATTCATTTTCAATACAACAATAACAAACTTCTTAGCTGCACATGGAATACAGGAAACCAAAATCATTTTAAAGGACATTACCAACTGACTTGCTCTAACGAGGACCCTAATACAGTCAAACACAAACATGCATATGGATGCAAACTTTCCAAGAAGCAGAACTTAAAAAAAAAGTGCAAAATCTTAGCAGGAATGACATAAACCTTTCTTACTAGGGCGGTACATAACTACCTCAGAGAAAATAACACTTGCGGCTCATACAAAATACACTGCCTCCTGTTTTTCAATATCACAATAAATAGTTATGTACTCACCATAACTATGCATCTGTGCTGTCCATTTTTATTCTTCCTCAGTGAATGGGTCTTGGGTCCGACTTGGGATGCTTTTCAATAGATTCTTGGAACAAACAGTCAAGCTCCTCCCTTTAGGCATAATGCCCCTAACAACTGCATTACCTCAGATCAAGTTTGCTGTTACCAAATATCAATGCAGAATATGGATTATAAAAAGAAAGAAACAGTATAAGTACTGAATAGAGACTCAAACAGGAACTAAGGTTCCCAACAAAAACTTCATCAGGTCACTCCCAAAGGAATGGATGAAGGAAGGGGAGGGAGCTGAGGAAGAATCAAAATGGGCAACACAGATGTACATAACCTTTATATCCGATGTCATTTTCATTCATTCCTCAACGAATGGGACAGAGTCCCCAACTATGACAACCTTGGGTGGCCCTTATGAAAGGATGTTCTGGAGAACCATAGAAACAAATGCATCCCTGTTTCTGGAGATGATACCCAACTTGTAATGAGCAATGAAGGTATGTGCATTAGACTAAGTGGCAGCTGCATAAGTATCAACAATGGAAACGCTGGCCTGAGTAGCTGCACCAGATGCAAAATGTATTAATTTTCAGTACAACAATAACAAACGTATCAGCTGCACATGGAATATAGGAAACCAAAATCATTTTAAAGGACATCACCAAATGACTTGGTTCAACAAGCAACCTGACACAGTTAAGCTTAATATGTATATGGATGCAAACTTTCTAAGAAGAAGAACTTAAAAAAAAATGCAAATTCTTAGCAGGAATGACATAAAACTTTCTTACTAGGAAGCTACATAACTATTTACCTCAGGGAAAATAACACCTGCAGCTCATACAAAATACACTGCCTTTTATTTTTCAGTACCACAATAAATAGTTATGTACTCACCATAACTATGCATCTGTGTTGTCCATTTTCATTCTTCCATCTTCCTCAACGAATGGGTCTTGAATCCAACTTGGATGCTTTTCTCTAGATTCTTGGAACTGACTCTCATGCTCCTCCCTTTACTCATAATGCCTCTAACTACTGCACTATCTTAGATCACGTTTGCTAGAATATAAGTTTGCTAGAATACAGATTATAATAAGAAAGCAAACAGTATAGGTACTGAATAGGGGCTCAAACAGGGACTATGGTTCCTAACAAAAACTTCATCAGGTCACTCTCAAATGCATGGATGGGAGAAGGGGAGACAGAAGTTGAAGAAGAATGAAAATAGACAACACAGATGCATAGTTACGGTGAATATACAACTTTTACATCTGATGTTGTCATTTTCATTCATTCCTTAATGAATGGGACACAGCCCAGCTACGATAACCTTGGGTGGCCCTCATGGAAGGATGTTCCTGGTGAACCACAAAACAAAATGCAGCCCTGTTTCTGTAGATGATATCCAAATTGTAATGAGCAATAAAGGTATGAGCATTACACCAAGCGGCAGCTGCACAAATATCATCAGTGGAAACTCTGGCCCAGAAAGCAGACTGACGTAGCCATAGATCTAGTTGAGTGTGCTTTTGGAGGTCTTGGTAAGGATAAACCGCTTACAGAGGAAACATAGGGAATACATTCTGTTATCCATTTGGCTAATATAACTCTGCACACTGGTTTTCCAATTTGTTACTGGTAAAGGAAACAAAAAATTGGCCAGTTTTCTAAACTCTTTTGTCCTGTGAAGATAAAAATGAAGCTGCCTACGTACATCTAATCTACATGTATTTTCCTTTATTGTCAAAATTTGGAAAGACTGGCAAATTGATAACTTAGTTGATGCTTGTTTCATAAGCAATTTTGGGTAGAAAGGAGGGGTTAGTACGCAAGGTAACTCTATCTTTACGGAAAATCAAATAAGTTGGTTTTGAATAGAGTGCTTGGAGTTTAGAAACTAGCCTGGCAGAAGAAACAGCCACAAGAAAGGCTGTTTTCCAAGAAAGAAATTGAGATCTGTCTTAGTTGAGGGCTTAAAGGGAGATTGGACCAAGCTCTGTAATACAGTTATAAGATCCCAAGGTGAAGTAGGATCCCTTATCAGAGGTCTAAACAGAAAGGTACCTTTAAGGAATGCTTTACATAACATGGATGAAGCTAGGAAGAAGCATTATCTCCTATGTGGTAGTCAGCGATGGCTGCTGGCTGGACTTTGTTGGTGGAGAAACTAGCACCACTTTGCAAAATTATAGGTTCATAGGTTGGTACTAGGCTATCAGCCCTAGGGCCTATACAAGCCTAGCCATAACAATTCCCTGGATATTTCTTCCCACAATATTTACTTCCCTGAGCCCCTGTCTAGCAGTGCAACTGACATGATCACCGGGGTGAATTTCCTATTTCCCATCCAATTGTCAAGGTTCCTTTTGAAGAGGGCCAATGAGGCGCTCTGTTTGACATGCATGGGCAGTCTATTCCAGATTATGGGGAGTCTCTGAGTCAGGAACCTATCCCTCCATCAAGTTTTGTTCATTGTGATGACAAGGTATAGATCCCTGGAGTGTGTGGCTCTTAGGGACTGGGATTTCTTTAAGTAGAGCATGTCCAACAGCTCAGAGTTTGACATGGCCTTGTATGTCAAGCAGAGATCACCTCTGAGTAGACGATATGCCACAGAGTATAGCTGGAGGTTTTTTTTAGATGGTCAGCATATGGCATCTGCTTTAAGCCTGTGATTTTTTAGTGAGGTATTTCTGCAGCCTTTCTCGCTGTTGCAGATGTCTTTTGAGGTACATACCAAACAGGGCGTTACATTCTATAATGGGTCTAATGAAGGACGAGTACAGTGGGCTAATGACCGCCTTTTTTCTGGATGAAAAGCCCTTAGTGATGAGGTGTGCTGCATAGAAGGATTTCCTGACTGTTGTAGTGATGTGGTTATCGAAGGTGAGACCACTGTCCACCTGTGCCCTAAGTCTCTCATCACGCTTTTGGTGTTTAGTGTACTGCTATCTATGTGGTAATTCATGGGTACATGTTTTTTCCCAAAGGGGATAACTATACATTTCTTGGCATTAAGCTTCAGCCCATGGCTCTGGCACCAAACATCTGTTTCTGTAAGGCCCTTTTGTGGAATATCCACATCATTTGGGGATTCAATAATGGCTCCCAGTTTGCAGTCATCTGCGAACTTTGTTAGCCAGAGTCTCTTAGTGTTGGCCTGTACTTCAGAGAAGTAGATGCCAAACAAGAGTGGTCCCAGGACTGAACCCTAAGGTACTCCACTTGTCTGGAGCTGGATTTGGAGTCGGCTACTTTTACAGTCTGGGTTCTGTCAGTAAGCCAGTTGGCAACCCATCGAGTGATGTAGGGATTTATGCCTAGCTTACTAAGTTTATCTATGATACCAGAGTGGGGGATGGTGTTGAAGGCGTTGGCGAAGTCCAGATAGGCTGTGTGGACCGCCTTACCCTCATCCACAGCTCTGGAGACTGATTCGAAGAAATCAATCTGGTTCAGGAGACAAGACTGGCCCTTCACAAACCCAAACTGGGTGGGGTCCCGTGTTTGAAGGCTGCCAGTGTCTTTGTTTATAAGTTCCATGATAATGTGTTCCATGCCCTTGAAGATCAGGCTAGTCAGACTGATGGGATGGTAGTTCCCGGGATCTAAGGTGGATCCCCCCTTGAGGAGTGGGATAACTGGAGCTGTGCGCCACTCAGTGGGCAAGAAGCCTGAGGTGAGGCTATGATTAAACATGACACTTAGGTGAGGTGCCAGTTCATTTTGTAGTTCATGTAGAACACAGCCCGGGATGTCATCTGGTCCCATAGATGCTGTATTCTTAGCTTTGGAGAGTGCGGTTTCTACCTGTGTGGCTGTGATTACCAGAATCCATGGACACTCCTTTGTTACTATGGGTTAGTGTGAATGAAGTCATCTTTGATTAGTCTTATAATGTAAATATTTGTAAATACAGCATATAATACAAGCTTATAATACTATAAAATGCACTAAGTTCTTGCTTTGTGTTTGAAATTGTGCCATCTTATCTCCTAAGATTTAATATGAAAATTGGCTTATACACAATAAATTAGCAATATATCTAAATGTGCCAGCATTATTCTCAACAATTTCTTAAGTTTCCAGAAAAAAAACTGTGAAACTGATGGCAATCCTAATTATAAATTCATTTTCTCATTCTGCAACAAAAAAAAAAAAAAAGAAAGAAAAAATTCAGCAAGCATAACATCATTCTCTGCATTTGGACAAGCTTACATAAGGGAAGCGATGAGACACCCAGCAATAGCAGAAACAATCAAATGTTAGAAACAATCCCTGCAGGAAATGTACTGCATGGACTGATGCCACACAAGCTGCAGCGCTGCTCAGAGCTGCAAAGACAAGCATTTGTCAGTGTAGTTTTGAACATAAGCCATATTTTTTTTTTGTATAATTACATTGTTAAGAGGTGAAAAGTTTGGCAGGTCAGATTAAAAGTGTTCATTTTCAAAAGTCTGAGATTTTTGCTCTAACAAATGTAATGCTACAAATAAAATTGTACTAAACAAATGTTTTCTGGAACTACTGTGATTTTGTTGTAAACAGATAAATTCTGTTATGCATCCAAAATAGTATCTCAAACTTTGATGGACCATTACTATGATGCTGCCATGTCTACATGTGTGACAGAAAGACTCCAATTACAGCTGAAACAAGAACAAAACCAAACAGCTGGAATGAAAGCACAGCAAAAAAAAATCTGGATGCCAATGCAAATATGAGACCAATACTTTAGCGTAAAACACATTTAATTCACCTTCATCTGTATCACCAGACTTCTTCAGAAACTAATACAACTCTAAAAAACATCTTCTTATAAACCAAAAACGATACCTTATTTCAACAATTAACCAATAAATCAATTAATTAAACAATACAATAAAACACATACTTTAATACAAAAATACATAAACTAATCCTATAATAAAACTTTTTACTAAAAAAATGTTACTAAAAATACAGAAAAAATGTTTATATCAAAAAATACTTAAGGACAAATAGTTAATCTTTTTTCTTTTAGAAAGCATTTAATATTGATGGTATCATTTTGACCAGGAAAAGTGTCCGCCCCTAATTTCAATTGCCATAATGTTTCTCTCCTGTCTAATCTAGTCCTATAGTTACCCCCTCAAAGGTCCTTAGGGACTTGTTCTAAAATGCTAAACAATTTTTTTATTTACACAATGAGTTTTATGTCTATATAGGGCATTTTTGTGCCTTTACTTTTAAAAGAATATGAATGCTCTTTAAATGCTCTTTAACGCTTTTAAATAAACTCCTTTCAGTCATGCCTATATAATAACTTTCACAGTCAGAACATATTGCAATGTATACTATCCCTTCTGTTTTACAACTGAAAACCCCTGTGATAGGTAGTGTCTTCTCTAAAAACATCAAATCTATAAAGGGGCCTTCTAATATAAACCTGTTGCAGTCCTTACAAAATGGGTTATCCGGCTCCCGGTAGCCCACAGTCGGACAGAATACCAAAGCCTTGGTATATGACGTCAGCTGCAAACCTGACGTCAGGTATAACGTAAGGCAACCGACGCCATTACCTCAATTTTTCTTGCCATAACCGTCAGGATCCCCCCAAGAAGGCTAGGCCAGGAAAAGAAAATCCCTGGAAATATACCATCCACAAAATAAACAGATAGTCTGTGCCTTAGGAAAAATGGGGGATGGGGGACCAGGACTGCAACAGTGAATACACTCGAATATCTACATTTATGGTAAGTGTACACAACTGTACTATGTTCATCGTTTCACTGCTGCAGTCCTTACAAAATGGGTTGATTCCCAAAGTCCAAAGAAAAAAGGGAGGAGGAATACCCACTATTTAAGGGTTGGTAAGGATGCTCTGCAACACTGCAGTGGCAAAACCAGCCCTGGATTTAGAAAACAAAGGTAAATTGTAATGCTTTGTGAAAGTGTGAACAGAAGTCTAAGTAGCTGCTTCCAGGATGTCCTTAGCAGGTGCTGCTGCTGAGGTGGAAGTTGCTCTAGTAGAATGGGTCCTGATACTCTGTCGAGGAACCTTGCCATGCTGCAAGTAACAAAAGTGAATACAATGGGCAATCCATTTAGAAACTGTCTGTTTAGAAATAGCTTTGCCCTGAGCTCCAGATACAAAACTGACCAACAACCGGTCAGACTTCCGAAAGGTTTTAGTCCTGTCCAGATAAAATCGAAGCTGTCTATGCACATCAAAGGAGTGCAGAAGTCTTTCTCCTCTATTCTGAGGTTAAGGAAAGAAGGTAGGCAGGTGGATAGATTGATTAAGAGTCAAGCTAGAAACCACCTTAGGCATAAAAGAAGGATTAGTTCAAAAGGAAACCCTATCTGCATGGAAGATGATAAAAGGCTCTACTGCCATTAAGGCCTGCAGCTCAGAAACTCTTCTAGCTGAAGTAACGTCCAAGAGAAAAGTAGTTTTCCAGGAAAGAAACCTTAAATCTGCTGAGGCAGATGGTTCAAAAGGAGGCAGAGTAGGTTTCTCAAGCACAAAATTAAGATCCCAAGCAGGAGTAGGTGCCCCTCCGGGAGGTTTTAAATTGCTAACCCCCTGAGGAACTGCTTCATCAAAGGATGTGAGAAGATGGGTTGTTTAAAGGAACAATAAGCAGAAATCGCTGAGGCATGAATCTTGACTGAAGAAAAGGAAAGCCCACCATTAAGCAAGCCTGCCAGGTAATCAAGAATAAGAAGAAGAGATGGTTGAGAAGAGTCTTCCCCTCTAGCTTGCATCCAGATACAGAATATTTTCCATTTATCTGTGTAAGATTTCCTAGTGCTAGGCCTCCTGGCCTCACAAAGAACTTCACGATAGATTTATATTATGAGCCAGGCCACCAAATGCAGAGTCTGAAGATGAGGATGTAGAAATTTTCCCTATTTCTGAACCAAGAGATCTGGCATCAGCGGAAGATGCCAAGGCTGAGACTGGGCGAGACTGCGAACCAGAGGATACCAATGCTGTCTGGGCCAGTCTGGAGCTATAATAATGGCCCTTGGTTTTTTGTCCCTTATCTTGAACAGCACTATGTGAAGAAGAGGCAGAGGAGGGAAGACATAAATTGAAAGCTGTGTCCAGGGGAAAGACAGAGCATCCACTCTCCAGGCTTTGTCGTGATGTTCCCTGATGCAAAAGATTGGAAGAAGATGGTTGTTCGGAGATGCTTTCATTCCAGCTGTTTGGTTTTGTTCTTGTGGTTTCTGATCACAGCTGAAACAAGGCAACACTTACCTGCTGCAAACTGTAAACTTGACATAATGCCTTTAAACAATAACAAAGACAAATATATAGCACTGAGATTTGTCAGTATGCAGCCCCCTCATGCAATCCTGTCAAATAAAATTCAATCTCACTATTAATAGCTGCTCAGACAGTGTTCTGGTCCTGTTTCTTTTTCATTTTTTTCTTGTGCTAGTGCTGCCTTTATTAGAACTTCCTCAGTCTAGTCTTCCACACACCCTACTCAATACTTTAATAAATATGCATGTATATGGGTGTGCATGTTTATATGACATATATATATATGTATATGTGTGTGTGTGTGTAGGTTTAGTGCTTTTCTCAAAAGTAGACATCTGTTTATTTGAAAGAAACAGATGGTAGACAGATGTGCAAGATCAAAAATCCCAGGGCAGAGGAACATGCAATTTCCTTGGAGATTGTGCAATCTTGGAGTTATTTTATATAATTAGCAGGGGTGTGGGGAGTGCAAGAGTGTTTGTCCCCCTGCAAAAACACTTTTTATTTTGCATGCTCAGAGGTTAGCCCTCGGAGCATGCACAGTACCCAGTTCATGTTTTGTTGTCGACACTGATGTTTCGCCTAATTGATGTAGAACACTATAATGTACATATAACAAACAAGAAAAACCTTGGCAAACCAGAGTGCCATCTTCAGAAAAAAGTTACAAATGTCCTTTGATGAGAGCATCATGGGAGGTATGTAAATGACTCCTTAAGGACATGCAAGTATTCAGCATACTTGCTTCTGAATGCACAATTACCTAAATGCCTTTATTATTTAATTATTAATTATCTACACTCATGGCGTGTCATCAGCAGAGTTTGTCTAACCCTTTGGTGCATCATCAAAGTTACTAAAACACATAAATGCCCTGTATTTACACAAATTGCTAAAAGATTTATACATTGCTCACACAGGCAGACACACTAAGAAATGAAACCAAACAAAACTCCCTTGCTCACGTAAGACAACACTCAAATCCAAATCTTAGCTTAGTTCAAGAACTGCTAAAAATAATGCAGATACAATGACAAAATTTAACTTTACGCACTGCATGTACAAAGAGAAACATTGATACCTCCAAAACATCATAGCCCACATAAAATTATCCCAAAGCCTTAACCTAGCAGTAGTTTAATGTGACACACTTAAATAAAATAAGCCAAAATCCAGACCACATTTCACATTCACTACTGTATTAAAAAGAAAATCATACAAAATGCACACATAACACACACCAAAACAATACTGCCCACTTCAATCAACCCTTTACAAATGTACTTTTTTTTTTCTTACTAAAGTGCCAAAAGTTAATTTAAAATAAAACACTAAATAAAACATTAACTGTAACTAGAGAAACAGAAAACATCATAGGTTCATAGGTAGGTACTAGGCTATCAGCCCAAGGGCCTAAGTAAGCCTAGCCAACAAGGTTCCCTGGCTTACGCCACCCAAGAAAGTTAATTTGTTGTGCCCCTGTCAAGCAGAGCCACAGAAGTGATCCCCGGGGTGTATTTCCTATTTCCCATCCACTCATCAAGATTTTTCTTGAAGAGTGCTAACGAGGGACTTTGCTTGACATAGATGGGTAGCTTGTTCCAGATTATAGGAAGTCTCTAGGACAAGAATCTATCTCTCCAGCATGTCTTGCTTATTGTGGTGACAAGGTTTAGGTCCCTAGAGCATGTAGCTGGGAGGGATTGGGATTTCTTTAGGTGTAGCATATCCAACAGCTCTGGGTTTAACACAGCTTTATATGTTAGGCAGAGATCTTCTCGGAGTAGGCGATATGCTACAGAGTAAAGCTGGAGTTTTTTGAGACGGTCTGTGTAGGGCATCTGTTTGAGGCCAGTAATCCTCTTTCTGAGGTACTTCTGTGGCCTTTTCAGCTGTTGCAGATGTCTTGTGAGGTACATTCCAAAAGGGCATTGTACTCTATAATGGGTCTAATGAGTGCCGAGTAAAGGGGAACAATGACTTCTTTTTTTCCTGGATGAGAACCCTTTTCTGATGAGGTGCGCTACATAGAAGGTTTTCCTGAGTACTGTGGCGATGTGATTATCAAAGCACAGACTATTGCACACATTGGTCCCAAGGTCTCTTATCACACATTCGGCATTAAGTAGACTGCCGTTGATGTGGTAGTTCACAGGTACACAGTTTTTACCAAAGGGGATGACAATGCACTTTTTGGCATTGAGCTTGAGACCATGCCTTTGACACCAGGCATCTGTCTCAGTGAAGCCCTTCTGCAGGATGTCCACATCATTTGGGGACTCAACTGTGGCTACTAGTTTGCAGTCATCTGCGAACTTCATTAACCAGAGGCCTTCTGTGTTTGGTATCTACTTCTCTGAAGTACAGGCTAACAGGAGAGGTCCCAGGACTGAACCCTGTGGTACTCCACTTGTCACTGGTTTGAAGTCAGATTTGGAGTCTGCAACTTTTACAGTGTGGTTCTGTCAGTGAGCCAGTTGGCAACCCATCTTGTGATGTAGGGATTTATACCTAGTTTAGTGAGTTTAGCTATAATTCTGGAATGGGGGATGGTGTCAAAAGCCTTGGCGAGGTCAAGATAGGCTGTGTGAACCACCTTACCCTCATCTACGGCTTTGGTGACTGCCTCAAAGAAGTAGATCAGGTTCAGAAGGCATGATCTGCCTTTCACAAACCCGAACTGGGTGGGGTCCAGAGTTTGGAGGTTACCAATGTCTTTGTTTATGAGTTCCATGATGATACATTTCATGGCCTTGCAAACCAGGCTCATCAGGCTAATAGGGCGATAGTTCCCAGGATCAGTGGTGGCTCCCCCTTTGTGGAGTGGGATAACTGTTGCTGTGTGCCATTCAGTGGGCACAAAGCCTGACGTGAGACTATGATTGAACATGGTGCTTACGTGGGGAGCCAGTTCGTGTACACTGCAGCTTGGCATGTTGTCCGGTCCCATGGATGCAGTGTTTTTGGTTTTACAGATTGCAGCTTTTACCTGTATAGATGTGATTACGAGACTCTGCATTCTTCCTGTATATATATGGGCCCTTTAGGGGGTGAGAGGGGGGTAAGGTTAGCACTGAACATATCTGCCTGGATGTTGGCAATATCAGTTGGTTCTGTAATTTTCATGCCGTTGTGCTGTAACTCAGAGCAGATCTGGGTGTTGCCACTGAGATTCTTGACATAGCTATAGAATGTTTTGTGGTTCCCCTTAGAATCAGTGGCAATTTTGTTTTTGTAGCTAGCTTTGGGGGATCTTATAAGGGATCTCAGCTTCTTACTGAGGCTGACCAGGGAGCTCCTCTACTCATGGGATTTTTCTCTCTTTTGCAACAGTTTCTTCCTTCTGTTGTAGAGTTTGTTTATGGCAGGGCACCAACAGATTGGCTTCCTTTTTTTGGAGGATAGCATCTTGGTTCTGTTTGGGATAGCACGATCCATGCACTTGTGTAAGTGCTTATAGAGTGCATTTCTGTAGGATTCAGCAGTCGTAACTGTATTGTCCATCTGCATGGGTGTCATGAAGTTCACCACTTCTGTCTTAAGAAGCATGAAGTTGGCATTGGAGAAATTTATTACCGTAGTTTCCTTAATGGTGGGTAGGGGCGGGATGCAGATATCTAGGGTGATTAGCTTATGGTTGGATCTGAACAATGAGGAGTTTACTTCAGGTGTGGAACACCCGTCACTCATGTTGGTAATGACTAGGTCAAGGATACTGTTGCCCCTGGTGGGGGTGTGGATAAATTGATCCAGGGCACTGGAATTTATGAATTCCAGAAAGCAATGAGCGAAGTTGTCGGTACATGAGCAGTTTTCCCAGTTAATTGTGAGGTATTTTGCTAATTACAGACAAGATTGTAACTCAATATGTTGTTCTGAGCTCTACTACATTTGAACCTGTGACCAGGACCACTACAACTGGGAAGTAACCTTTTACAGCTAATTTTGAGACTCTTGCTACAGCATCTGGTAACTTTGCGTGTGGAACTGCTTTAGCCATTTCTGTCTAGTGAGATAACAGGAAACCATGATTGTTCTAGGTGTCTAGTTGCTTTAGGTTGTTTAGTAAAGTACAAATGGCTGTTGCATTTGAATTTACTTTTTAAATTCTGAGCCACTTCATGATCCTGTATTCTACTGTGCTGAGTTCTCCGCCAAGCTGCACAGTGTTTCTACCAGATTTTTCCTGAATTACAGGATTTGACCCTGCAATGTGGTCTGCTACAGCTAGTGTGGACAGTTGTTAAGAACACTACTTGCCTAAACCTCAGCAAAAATAAATCCCTCAGACACCTGGGTTTTGTACAGCTGTGTGCTTCACTGCATACACACCTGCTGCAGGGTTGAGCATAGTATGGTGTGTTGCACTGTATGTTTCAGTTACCACTTCCCTTTGTTATGCTCCTTCTCAGACTGTAGAGACAGTGGTGATGCAGGTCTTAGTTGTGATCCTGCTTTTAGCCATTAACTACTAAAAGTTTTCATCAATATGTGATATCACTGAGATTTGAACCATGCAAGTAATAAAAAAATAACTGCTAAGTTCAGCAGCAATGCATGCTCTTACAGATGCAATATTGTGACATGCATAGGCATAGGATATTAGTGTTCTGCTGCATGGAAATTTCCAAGAAAATATGCTTTATTGGAATAGAAGACAGAAGCAGCTACTGACCCATCCACTCGGGTCAACAGCATTAGATGCTGAGTTGTAGGCTACTAACTATGCGCCCCAGATATGCTGTAAGTCATTTGGCATGGCAGACTGAAAGGAAGATCCCACAAGAGAAGTGCCTAAAAAATATAGAGTAGTGAACATCATATACTATGCTCTTTCTTCTCATCTAGCCCTAGTACCAGATCCCCAAGATGTCAAAAACTGGTTTGATTGAACTTCCCAAATCCACTCAGTGGTCCTCATGTGGCACTCCTCTTGGAGTACTACTACACTGGCCATAGCCAAACTTTCTGACAATCTCTAGCAGCAATCTGGTAGATGGGTTTCATGTGTGGAATGTAAATTTAACAGCACACTTTCCACCATACAATAAAACAGTTTTATCCTATCCACTATCTAAAAATCAGACTTACAAAAGAAGGTCACAGATTCAGCCAGACAGCACTCAATGAGACTGATCACCATCTGACTAGATGCCCTGACATAAATGTTCCTTTGACTGAGATGACACAAGACAGTTTCCTGGATTAGAAAAATTATGGGTCTTCTGCACAGGCATGGCATTCTACAACACTTAAGCATTTCATAAATATAGGAGGTATTGAGAATAATCAAAAGAGCAGTGCTGAAATTTCTGTATCTCCAATATGAATGCAAGGAAATGCAGATGGATCATGATGTGTAGAGAGGATTACTGCATGGATGTAGGGCAGAACCAGTCCTTTTTACTAAGGATGGGAGATAAGACCTGAAATGACCTACTGAACCCATTATACTGCACAGCACACTAAACCTCATCAAGTAATCTGGTATCCCTAACTGCTGGTTTTCGCAGAAAAAAAATCATTTTTTTTCCAGAGTATGACAGTTTCTTTGAGCAGGAGTAGACAATGCTCACTGAAATAGTTCTCTATATTTATTTATTTATTTTATTTTATTTTACATTTGTTAACTGGGAGAGTCCAACTGGATATATGTCCATTTTCAGTGGAGGCCCGGGGAGAAAAGCTCAAGAGCAGTTAAATTGTTAACATGAGATAGCGAGTTTAACAAAAGGTACATTAGCCAACATACAGAGGACACATTTTTTATACTTCTTATAGAAGTATAGAACATATAAGATAGTGAGTTTAACAAAAGGTATATTTACCAACATTCACAGGATACATTTATTTATACACCTTATAGAGGTATATAACAGCAAGTATAGCAAGAAGGCAGAATAGATAACTTACACAAAACATTTTAACACGAGAGAAATTCTGTGTCGATTTGGTTTACTTTTTAGTGGTGAGAGTTTCCCATTTACCCATGCAGACAATAAAAAAAAAAACAGTAGATACGCTGTTACTCTAGTTGCTGAAAACAGTACAAAATGAGTTACTAACCAAGGGTGGTACAGGTACATAATCTATGATTCAGGAAGTGTGTTTTAAGTAGTTTTTTTTTTTTAAATTGGGTTGTGGAATTGTTACTTATTATGTGGGCTGGAGGGGAGTTCCAGATTTTAAAGATGTAGTGGCTATAAATGGGTCTACCTGACTCATTTTTGAAGTTTGTTACCTTATGGAGGTGTTGGGTACTTGATCTCAGGGATCTGGTAGTTGTGTAGGGTTGAAGTAGTTGCTGCAGGGCAGGGATGTTGCATGGATGATGTAGTACTTTGTGAACGAGTGACAGTTGGTTGACTTGAAGGGTCCGTGGGAGTTCTAACCAGTTAAGTTTTTTGAGGCTTTCACAGTGGTGGGTTCTAGTAGGTGAACGTGTGGCAAATCTGGCTATTTTATTGTAACAGCTATCTAGTTTGTTGAGCTCTGTTTTTTTGGAGATTGGTAAGCACGGGGGAAGCTTACAGTAGGGTGGGGATAGGAGGTGTGTCCTGGCTGTGGTAACCTTAGAGTGACTGGAGAGAAACTGTTTGTTGCGATAGAGCAGACCCATTTTTTGTGGACTCTTATTATGGTCTGGGAGATGTGAATGTCAAATTTAAGGTGATTGTCAATTTCCAGGCCTAGCAGTTTGGCGTGACTGCTGAGTGTGATGGCGGTGGTGTTGTGTGAGGAGATTGTAAAGTTACATGAGGGGGGGTGGAGATCTGTGAGGGCTGAAGAGGAGTAGTTTAGTTTTGTCCGGGTTTAGAATGAGGTTTTGGTAGTGGCTTTTGTAGTGGCTGTACAGTGCACTTTTATAAGATGTCGATGTACATAGCATCCACAGGTGGGAAGAGGCGGTTTCTCACAGGCAAAGATAACTTTTCCCTCACAACCTTTTCCACTGCTGTGAAAAGATGGCAAGACATCAAATGGACTACTGCGAAAGCTGAAATGGCATTGGGGTGCTGTTGACCTTCTTACCAGGGGGTTCTCTTCCCAACTTTCTGTTTCTGGGCTTCTTGGGATTCTTTACATTCAGAAATCTGTCACTGCATAGATGATGCCTAGCCTAATTAAGAGCCCCCATTCTACTGATGTAAAATTCAAGGACAAATTAATTAAAGAATTTGCTAATCATGTTAAATTTATCATTAACCTGGTTAATCTCAGTAGAAAGGTCCTATTTTCAGAAGAAACTTGAGAATACCCTCAAAGGTATTATACACTTACTTCAAATATTAAAATAAGCATACAGCCAAAAATATATAAATAAAGTACAGTTGTGTACACTTACCATAAATGTAGATGTTCGAGTGTATTCACTGTTGTAGTCATTACATTTGGGTTATCTGCTTGCAGGTAGCCCTCAGTCAGCCTGATTAACAAAGCCTTGGGTCCTGCGCCGGTTGCTGTCCCTTCTTCCATGATGTCAGGGGTATAAAACATGCAGCCGACGCCATTACATCAGTTTTTCTTGCCCCAGATGTCAGGTGTCCCCCAAATGGGAAGCAATTAAATATAAAAGTACAATGATATACTGCCAACAATAAAGCAAATACACCAAAAAGCTTTTAAGCATAGTAAAGGAAAGTAGAGGTATAATCAAAAGAAGTTAGGGGGCTGGAGGGAGGGTAACCAGGACTGCAACAGTAAATACACTCGAACATCTACATTTATGGCAAGTGTACACAACTGTACTATGTTCTTCGTGTTTCACTGTTGCAGTCATTGCATTTGGGTAGATTCCCAAAGCTATGGTTGGGAGGAGGAATTTAAATAGCATTAGGACAAGCTATAAGTCCTTACAAGACTGCAGTGGCAAAGCCAGCTCTGGATTTAGAGAAAATTGGCAAATGATAATGCTTGGTTAAAGTATATACAGAACTCCAGGTAGCAGCTTCTAGGATGTCCCTGGTAGGGACGCCTCAGAGAAAGGCTGTAGAGGTAGATGCAGCCCTGATGGAGTTAGGTCTGATCCCCAAGGGGATAGGTTTTCCATGGTGCTTATAGCAGAAATGAATACAGTGGCCTATCCATTTAGAAATGGTTTGCTTTGAAATAGCATTCCCCTCTGTCCCTGCAGAAATGCCACCAGCAGTTGTTAAGATTTCCTTTGAGATTTAATCCTGTCCAAGTAGAATCTAAGTTGTCTGTGCACATCTAAGGAATGCAGTATCCATTCCCCTTTGTTCTGTGAATTGGGAAAGAAGGTTGGCAAATGAATGGACTGATTAAGAGCAACACTGGATACCACCTTGGGCATGAATGATGGATTGGTTCTAAGGGACACTCTGTCCGCATGAAAGATGATGAAAGGCTCCACTGCCATAAGGGCCTGTAATTCAGATACCCTTCTAGCTGAAGTGATTGTTAAAAGGAAAGCTGTTTTCCAAGAAAGAAATTTTAAGTCCGCAGTAGCAGCTGGCTCGAAAGGATGTAGAGTGAGTTTCTCCAAAACAAAGTTAAGGTCCCAGGCAGGGGCTGGAGCTCTCCTGGGTGGTCTCAAATTTATGGCCCCCGCAGAGGAACTGCTTGAGCAGTGGATGAGAGAAGAGGGGAGATTCTGTGTTATAATGAGCTGAAATGGCTGAGGCGTGGATTTTAATGGAGGAAAAAGACAGGCCCTTGTGAAGCATCTCAGTTAAGTATTGTAAAATCTGAGGTAAATTGGGCACTGCTGTGCTCATCCATTGAGATTGGTTCCAGGCACAGAATCTTTTCCATTTTTCAGCATACGATTTTCTAGTACTAGACCTCCTTGCCTCTAAAATGATATCCATCACAGGTGTACTGAGGGATGGGAAAGGAAAGATTAGGCAATTAGCCAGGCTGCAAGGTTCAGTGTTAGAAGCTGAGGGCGCAGAATCTGGTTCTCCTGCTGGGACAACAGGGAAGGAGCCTGAGGCAGGTGCCATGGGGATAACGGTGACACACTGCGCAGGAGGGGGTACCAGTGTTGGCATGGCCAGTCTGGAGCAATCAAAATCATCCTTGGTTTGCCCTGTTTGATTTTTAGTAATACTTTGGAGAGCAGAGGCAGAGGTCGGAAGGCATAGACTGATTTTTTTACAGCTGAATGTCAGAGCATCCACTTTCCAGGCTTGTTTGTGAGGAGTCCTTGTGCAAAATGTGTCCAATTGGTAGTTTTGGGGAGAGGCAAATAGGTCTATATCTGGGCTCCTCCATTTGCTTGTCAACATACTGAAAAACATTGGCTCCAGTTTCCACTCGTGTGGGTCCATGAGGTTTCTGCTTAGTCCGTCTGCTAGTGTATTTAATTTTCCTGGTATGAATTGAGCTTGTAGGTGCACTTGGTAGCTCAAGGCTGTGTTCCACAATGCCATGGCTAGTCTGCAGAGGGGGTAAGAAGCACTTCCCTGCCAGGATAGTGGCATAGTCTGATGTGTCTGTTGTTAGGGTTTGTTAGGGTTTGGGTGACAGGGGGTGGTGTGAAAGGTAGTCCCTTGTTTTGGTGGCAGGCCTCTGCCCACCAAAGGAACTCTAGGCGTAGGCAAGGTATGATAGGAATCATTGCTTCTAGATCCTGGGAATGTTGACACCATAGGCTTTTTAGATACCACTGTAGTTTCCTCATATGCAGTCTTGCATATGGAATTAGAAGAATGCAGGAGGCCATGAACCCCAAGGCTTGCAGTATTTGTCTTGCAGATAGCAGCGTTTTTGTGGCCACTTGTCTGAAGTAGGTTGTCAAATGAATTTGTTTCTCTGGCGTGAGGTAAGCCATCTGGGAAGTTGTATTCAAGCTTGCTCCCAGGAATATAATTTGTTGACAGGGTACCAGGTGAGATTTCTTTTCGTTTATGGTGTACCCCAGAGAGGTTAGAACCCTTTGTACAAAGGCCAGATGATTCAAAAGTATGTCCTGGCTTTCTGCCTGAATTAGACAATCATCCAGGTATGGGTATATTTGAATATTTCTTTGCCTGCAAAATGTAATAACTGGAGCTAGGCAATTTGTGAATACCCTGGGCGCAGTAGATAAGCCAAAGGGCAGTGCAGAAAACTGAAAGTGTGTGTAGCCTGTTTTGAAGCAAAGGTATCTTCTGCAAGATTCCCTGATTGGGATGTGCAGGTATGCTTCTTTTAAATCTAGTGTTGCCAACCAGGCGTCATTGCCTAGCATAGGAAGTAACTGGTGAACAGTCAGCATCTTGAATTTTGGAATCTCCAAAAAGCTGTTTAGAGTAGACAGGTCCAGGATAGGATGCCATGAATTGTCTTTTCTGGGTACCAGGAAAAGTCTCGAGTAGAAACCTTGTCCCTTTTCCTCTTCTGGTACCAAATGAATAGCCCTCATGCTTAAGAGAGAAAGTACTTGTTTTTGGGCCTCTGTCCACTGGTTTGGGGGTAGGTCCAGCCACCTGTTTGGTGTTGGTAACGTGTGGAAGTGAAATCTGTATCCCTGGGACATTATATTTAAAATCCATTTGTCCTGGGTAATGAGCTCCCATTTCTTTGCATGAAGAGCAATCTTTCCCCCCAAAGGGGCAGTCAGTTGATAAGTGCTTGGAAATTTTAAAAGGAAGTCATTGAGACAGTTTACCCTAGGGGGAGTCTTATTTCTCCTAGATTTGGAAGTGGACGCCCCCCACTGCTTAGTCCTGTGTGTCCCATGGGACTGAAACTTTGGGGTACCTGCTGTGTCTGGGTTTGGCTTGAGAAGACCTGGAAGGGGCTGGAAAGGACCAATTTTTAGAGGGCCAGTGCCTACTAAATCTAAGAAGTAAGAAATCTTAACAGTTTGCATAGATTTAGCTTTATCTTCCATCTTTTTAAGAACTTCCTCAGCCTTGTTGCCAAACAAGAGGTCCTGATTTAAGGGAGCATCCAACAATTTAGCTTTAACATGATCAGGTAAAGACTGATCCTTAAGCCAAGCATGCCTTCTGAGCACATACCCAGTAACAGCAGCCCTGCAACAGGCCTCTAATGAATCAAAACCCCATTGCAAAGTAAGTTTTCCAACCTGTTCAGCAGAATGCATTAAATCCTGTAATTCTTTATTTCCCACACAATCAGGAATCAACATGATTTTCTGTTTAAGCACTCCAATAACATGTTGCTGATACTTTAACATATGAAACTGGCAGTTTAAACCCCTAATAGCCAAGGTTGCAGAAGTGTAACCCTTCTTACCCCATCTATCCATCACCCTGGAGTCTCTATCAGAAGGGGTTGGATTTTTAGCAGTAGAAGCCTTAATGCCCTTGGGCCCCTGAGAAATAGTCTCTGGATCCGCAATAGGATTTTTAAAAAGGAACTTGTGTGACTCAGGGACCCTGTTGTACCTGTCAGGTTTTCTGGGAGCAGGAGGCAAGGAATCAAGGGCCAAACTAGATTCCAAAAAGCATCATCAGCAATGTCTAGTACAGGAGGGATAGCTAAAGGCCTATGCTGAGGCAGGAGTAAGAAATCCCTGAGCCTCTTTTTTGAATCAGAAAAATCCTGGCTTTCCCAGTGGAAATGCTCCCTTAGAGTATGTAAGGTTTCACCAAAAGAGAAATCCTCTGGAGGGGAAGCAGAGGGAATAGAGTCCTCTGCATCAGAATCCTCATAAGTAGATAAAGGCAAATCCAGATCATCAGAAGAATCAGGAAAAACAGGGTCCTGGTCAGAAGATTCATAAACAACTTCAGTCCTAGGCCTCTTAGAAGGGGGGGGGGGTTGGCTACCCCTGATTAGAGTTATTAGATCTTCAGCCATTCTTATCATTTGTTTTTTAGGCATAGAGGCCTGAGCATGTGGCCTGGTTGTCGGTTTTTTAGGCATGGTTCGAGATTTAGGCCTAAGTGAAGAAGGAGGCATTGGTTTAATATGCAAGTCCGTAGGCCTGAATACACCCTCAGAAGCCATTGCCTGCACAGCGGCTCCAGACCTATCCAAGGTAGAGACATCCACAGGTTCCATAGTTGAAGCATCTCGCGGCATACCGGACTCCGAATGGGTCTCAGTAGAAGCCTGCGAATCAGAAGTAGCTGGTATCAGGGGCTGCGAAAACACCTCACTGAGTACCAGCGAACTGGCGACTGGCTTAGGAGAAGTGTTGTCGGCAGTTTTGGACCTCGGCGGCCTGTCTCTGTCTTTATCTTTGCATTTTTTCAGAATCCCGGTAATCGAATGGCTAACCGACGACATTTCTAGATAATTAAACCAAGATCCGAAATATTCAGAGGCGAAAATATACAGACGATGGATAGTGCGCTGATTAAATAAAGCACAAAACCGACAGCAAGGTACGTCATGGTCAGGGCCTAGGCAAGGAATACAGTACAAATGAAAATCTTTATGAGGTGTTTGCTTTCCACAAGTAATGCAATTATTAAAGTTACTGACATCGGTAAGGAGCATGAAAAAGTTTCCCCAACAGGGTACTTAGCTTTAGTTGAAGACTTCGGTTCTGAAACTCAAAAACGAAAATTTCAGGAGTCGGCCGACCGGCACTTGCAAACTGCTTCTGCTTCGGGCACCGCACGGCAAGAAAGACTGATGTAATGGCGTTGGATGCATGTTTTATACTCCTGACGACCTGACGTCATGGAAGAAGGGACAGCAACCGACGCAGGACCCAAGACTTTGTTAATCAGGCCGACTGAGGGCTACCTACAAGCAGATAACCCAAATGTAATGACTGCAACAGTGAAACACGAAGAACATCATGCAGTTCATGGTAAAATTATATTGATCATACAGACAAAATTAAACATTTATATAATAGCATTCAGAAAGTACAGCCAGAGAGAGCCAGATTAAGCCTGAAAGAATGTTAATAAGAAGTTTAGTAAAGCAGTCTAGGAAGGAAGGTAGTATATGCCTAGGTAAATGCATTATCTTTGATGCAGCAGTGAACTTGGGCAATAGCTTCTGATTGCTAACATGAACTGCATCCAATTTGCAAGCCGCTTTATTTCAAACAGCAGGTCATTTCGCAAGGTAGAAAGTACGTGACTAGGCTATTTGTTTTCAGGCTTTGAGAAAGTTTATGATACAGTCAACTAAAAACCTAGCTAACGGTGGAAATTAGAAAACAGTGTATGCTTCACAGCAGATACTCCAAATCAGAGCATACATTGATGTATATCAATGTAGTAATAAAAAATGATCTGCTAATACTTTATTCTTTTTAAGAGATCCACATGAGTTGGATTTTTATGGCGATTCATAATGAGTACCTGCGGGGAGTCCAAACACAAAGTAATAATTTTACTGTAAACTGAGCCTACAGTCTGTCTGCATTTATGCATTAGTTCAGCAAAGACTACAGTCATGGAGTAACTTTGAAAGCAATACCGCACATGCTGATGAGTAGCAAGTTTCTAGTGTCAGCTGTCCTTTCCCCCTTTACAGAGCACCCAGTTTCTAATAAATATTATTTGCTGTAGTAGCTACATGCTTCTTAAAGTTAATGTTAGAGTCATTAACCAAGCCTAGATACTTCCAGTCAGGAACTGTTCCCACAGGTTTCAGACAATGCCATAATCCTAACTGTGGAGGAAGTAAACTGTCTTTTGTCTGCTGTTTGCTATATAACTACATTTTTTCTTTTGGAACAATCATCTATGGTTAAGCCACAGAAAGAGTAACAAAATAGCATCTTTACAGGCTATTGTCAAAAATCATTCATGAGCTGCTGCAAACAGCAGTGGGGTATCATCTCCATGCTGGAACAAATCAGTCATCAGACTACAGTTTTGTGTAATTTATGAGCAGTAACTACACTAAAGAACACACAACAAAAAGCTCCTGTCTTCACATAATAAAATGGAAGCTTGACATTCTGCCACACAACAGATTCTGTACAGCTGCACAGCTAGCCTCCTCTCCAAGGACTGCAGTGCTAAAACTTAATCTCTAGTCTCTCTTTCGCCATTTCATAGTTCACCATAGCAAGTGCCTGACAGAAACAAGGAAAACTTAGGACTATGTTCACGTGTCACTTTATAGTCCATAAGTCTCACTTTATGTTTGTGCCAACAGTGTGACCTTTTCTGAATCCATGCTGAGTCTGGCAAAACATAACATTCTTCAATATAATAAATATAACTACTAAAACAGATATGTTAATAAAACTCACAAAAACACACTAAAAATAGATGTAAAACACATTATCTAATGTTTTTGTGGCCCCTAATATCGAACAACAGCTCTGTTCCCTTGTACATTTATCATGCTGGGAATATTTATTTATTTTATTTTACATTTAACTGGGATAATCCAACTGGACTGGATCCATTTTCAGTGGAGGCCCGGGGAGAAAACCTCCACGAGAAGCAACAATAAAAACAGCACTATAATAATACAAAAGTATAAAAACAAACACATTTTCAAGGTAGTAACAAACAATTGAAATGCTGAACAGCAGCTTTGTTGACAGAAAATGTCAAAAACTATAGAGAAGGTTAAGTGAGAAAAATGGAGGAGATGCATTGTAAAGAGAGATGAGATTACCTGTCTAGCAGGTTAGCCATATATCAAGGTCAAGACCTACGTTATGTATTAGATTAATAGTAGGTGGAAGAGGAAAGAGAAACAGGTGAGGCAAGAATATGAACAATTCTATTTTCTATTTTCAAAATGACACTGCAGTCCCAAGCTCCAGTCCACAAACCCCTGTTATCAAATACTTTTACAATGCTTTTTACTTCTGAGCAGAAATGTTTTAATAAATGTCCTTTAACAGTCTCTGTATGAAACTATGTTCACTTTTTTGAATCTCACAGAACAAATTCTTAATATATTTATTCCAATGAAAAATGTTTTTTCTTTTCAAACATTACCAGAAAAGTCTCGTCTCATAGCCATTTAAAAAATGTGAGAATAAGTTTCATTCTTAAACAAAATAAATGGTCTTACCTCTTGAGCTTTTGTACCCAGAGGTACAACACCTGTCTCCCAAATCTCATACCTGTCCAGTGATTTTAATTCTTTACTCTGTATATGCACCACAAATTTCTGTTTTTTCATTGTCTCAGTTTTCTTACTTGCCTTTTTTTTTCTCTACTGCACCTTTCATTACTACATCGGCAAACAAAATCCTCTCAATGTCTTTCTCCTCTTCCTCTCAGATCCTTTCCATTGCTTCACCCCAAGATGAATCTTTTCCACACTCTGGCTTCCTCTCGTCTATTAATTATGCCAATACATCATCCTGCAATCCTCCCAACTGGAGGATTGTAACTACAATTTCTTCTTGCTGCCGCTCCTCTGCTTTCACTAAATCGGACAACTCTGCTTGAAACAACTCTTTTGAATTAAGCATAACATCCTCCGATCACTTCTCCTCAGATTTCCATGAACCGGCATTCACCTCAGTTTCGGATACAATCTCCTCCATCTTTGAGTCGTTCTCCTAGCCTCCACTGTGCCGGAAACAGAATGTATGCACAGTCACGCTTGTTGGCCATATGGACCACAACATGGTAATAAGTAGGGGAAGTTCCCCAATGCCGTGGCCAGATTTCCCTAAAAGTATAAATACCACCTTGTGTCTCCCCTGAAAAGATGGCATGGCATCTAGGTCCAGACAGATCATCATACCACTGTATTTGGACCTCATCAGATCCATCATAGAGTATAATGCCCCCTTTGGTATGTATCTAACCAGACATGTGCAACAATGATACAAAGGTTCCTTAATAAAAGAATACAGGGAGTAAACACAATGTCCTACTCTGATCGCCTATACAGACTTCTGAGAGGTGATCTTTGCCTGGCATACAGGGCATCCCTGGACCCTGTTTTGATGACCCTTTGCACATCCGCAAAACACGCACGCACATCAGGCTGTGTACTACATGAACTACAAAATGAACTGGCACCTCACCTAAGTGTCATGCTTAATTATAGCCTCACCTCAGGCTTCGTGCCCACTGAGTGGCGCACAGCTACAATTATCCGACTCCACAAGCGGGGATCCACCTTGGATCCCAGAATCTACCGTCCCATTAGTCTGATGAGCCTGATCTGCAAGGCCATGGAAAGCATTATCATGGAATTATAAACAAAGACATTGACAACCTTCAAACGCTGGACCCCACCGAGTTTGGGTTCGTGATGGGCCGATCTTGTCTCCTAAACCTGACTGACATCTTCAAATCAGTCTCCAGAGCTGTGGATGAGGGTAAGGCAGTCCACACAGCCTATCTGGACCTTGCCAAGGCCTTCAACACCATCCCCCACTCTGGAATCATAGATAAACTTACTAAGCTGGACATAAATCCCTACATCACTCAATGGGTTGCCAACTGGCTTACTGACAGAACCCAAACTGTAAAAGTAGCCAACTCCAAATCCAGCTCCAGACAAGTGACAAGTGGAGTACCTCAAGGTTCAGTCCTGGGACTGCTCTTGTTTGGCATCTACTTCTCTGAAGTACAGGCCAATACTAAGGGACTCTGGCTAACAAAGTTTGCAGATGACTGCAAACAGGGAGCCATTATTGAATCCCCAAATGATGTGGATATTCTACAAAAAGGCCTTACAGAAACAGATGTTTGGTGCCAGAGCCATGGGCTCAAGCTTAATGCCAAGAAATGTATAGTTATCCCCTTTGGGAAAAATCATGTACCCATGAATTATGACATAGATAGCAGTACACTAAACACCGAAAGTGTGATGACAGACTTAGGGACACAGGTGAACAGTGGTCTCACCTTTGATAACCACATCACTACAACAATCAGGAAATCCTTCTTTGTGGCACACCTCATCACTAAGGGCTTTTCATACAGAAAAAAGGAGGTCATTGTTCCACAGTACTCATCCCTCATTACACCCATTATAGAGTACAATGCCCCATTTGGTATGTACCTCACAAGACATCTGCAACAGCTGGAAAGGCCGCAGAAATACCTCTCTAAAGGAATCACATGCCTAAAGCAGATGCCCTATGTTGACCATCTAAAAAAACCTCCAGCTATACTCTGTGGCATATTGTCTACTCAGAGGTGATCTCTGCTTAATATACAAGGCCATGTCAAACCCTGAGGTGTTGGACATGCTCCACTTAAAGAAATCCCAATCCCTCAGAGCCACATGCTCCAGGGATCTAAACCTTGTCATCACAATGAACAAAACATGCTGGAGGGAAAGGTTCCTGACCCAGATACTCCCCATACTCTGGAATAGACTGCCCATACAAGTCAAGCAGAGCGCCTCCTTGGCCCTCTTCAAAAGGAATCTTGATGATTGGATGGGAGATAGGAAAGTCACCCCGGGGATCATGTCAGTTGCCCTGCTAGACAGGCGTCCAGGGAAGTAAATATTGTGGGAAGAAATATCCTGGGAATTGTTATGGCTAGGCTTGTATAGGTCCTAGGGCCGAAAGCCTACTACCAACCAATGAACCTATCCGAATTACTAGATTAAAATACTTAAATTTTCTTTGCAAAGTAAACTGGAAATGCTGGAGAGACACATACGATTTTCAGAGAATTCCTATTCTCTGGAACAGGCTCCCCATCCATACGAAGCACAGTTCCTCCCTATCACTTTTTAAGTGCAACATCGACCAAAGGATGGGCAATCAGAAATTCACCCCTGGTCTAGCTCCTTGTCTCTGACGAACAGAGGCAATCAGTAAATCACCACCTATAAAAATCAAATTTGTGGGTGACATTTGGGCTGCATGGATAGGCTTATAAGGACCCTAGTGGGTGTTAGTCTAGTATATGCTTATGAACTAGCCATTCTGATGAACTGACAAAACTGCAAAAATCATAGAATGACATGTAGAAAAAGCTGGCTGAATATGAGGTTTATCAAGAACTGTTTAAAAATGGCAGCGTTAGAAGACAGAGCATGTAGAGAAAACCTGAGATTTTCAGTTGTACCAAAAAAACTGGAAGGAACAGACTGCGTTAATTTTACTAAAGAACAAATAAGCAACTGGACTGGTGTTCCACAGCACAATTTGTTAAATGAAAGGGCACATGGAGCTTATGCCCAAGAGTTGACTAGAAGAATCAGCAGTACCTTGGACATGAACCAGAGTGTGCTATTGGGAGGTGGAGATGAACAGGAAGAAGACTAGCAACTATGAAATTAGTGAATAAGTGGAAGACTATAAAGCATCTTATCACATCTGTGAAACATGGTTTTGGAAGGCTGAAAAGCAGTGGACTTTTGATGAGTTTCTTAAACTTGTGGTTAAGACAGTATAGCATATAACCTGCTTCACATCATTAATATTCCGAAGAACACTAAACAAATTTTGTTCTTATTAGCATCTGTATAAAGGATTTCATGCATACCTCCCAACCATACCGAATTGCTCGGTTTTTACTGAATTTTGGAGTCCAGATGAAGGGGTGCCACGATTCCCAAGTGGCACCCCTTCATCTCCCATTTTTTTCTTTCATTTATTTAAACTTTCAATTTTTCGCACTGTTTTGGCTGACATCATTACTTGCGATGAGGTCAGCTTCATCAGGGCTGCCAGCCAGTTGGAATTGAGCTCAAAGAACTCACATCGTGCACATATTTCCGGCTGGTCCTGGCTGCTTGGATTATCGGCAGCACTTTCAAATGTGTGAGCGTGGGAACCTTTTGTAGTGGATTGCCTGTTGGTTTTTATACTAAACCATCTGTAGCGTTATTTCAGCGTTCCAGCCCTCATCTTGGGGGCACCTGAAGTCAATTTCTCTCCCCACTCCCTCTATCACCACTGTGAAGTAAATGTACTTGCCCTTTCTCTCTACGCAGTCCACAGTCTTCATACTGGAGAAATGAAGCTCTTTAATATGAGTCGGTTCACTTGAGGGGATTGGAAGTGGAGGTGGCAGATCTTCTTGCTGTTTAGGAGGTAAAAGCAAAAGTCCTTCATCTGTCAACTGTTTTTGGGAGTTATTTTACACTATTTATGGCAGTCTTTGTTTCAACAAACATTATGGTAGTGGTCCATTAGAACATTTGTCCAGCACATTCTGGACTTTGGTGTCATCACCCGAATAAGCAGGTTTCTTTTTCTACTGCTTAGTCTTTGATTGGTGTTCATCTTATTGACTGATGTAGAAGCAGCTGTTTTTACTCTTGGTTGACTTTTCCCTGCTCCTCACTGGGCTTTTATCATGAATTGCCTTGATTTCTGTTGGTGTGATGATTTTTTATGCCGTGTAGTTAAATGTATTTTATTTGTAGCTTGTTTCTATATTCCAAAATTCTAATACGTTTTGTTTTCAAACTTGACTCTGTCAATGTATGAAGAAGTCCAGTGACTGGATGGTAATGCTTAATGATTTCACAGTTAGTACAGATGTTCGCACATACGTGTGTGTGTGTGTGTGTGTGTGTGTGTGTGAAAATGCCCCCATGTAATGCACCTAGTAAAAAGAGCCTAAAGCCCTAGCCACCACCACTTGTGAGCTTTTTTGTGCTAACAGTTGAGAGCTATGGTGAGAACAAAATTTGTGTTCCCTCATTATTGGCTTTTTGTACAGTTTTTGTGTGCTAAGAGGTTGAGAGCTATGGTGAGTGAGAACTGAATTTGTATTCTCCCATTATTTGCTTGTCTTTGTCCAGGTTTTTTATGCTAAGAGGTTGAGAGCTATGGTGAGAAGTGAGAACTGAATTCACTAAATGATAGCCATTAAGTTTCAGTCTTCCTGTTTTTCAGGAAACTGCTGATTTGGCATAGTGGTATGTTGATCTGACTGTAATGCATAGGGTCCTGGGTTCAAGACTTGCCAGTGAAATGCATGGTGGTAACACATTTTATTCTAGCAACTTTCCAAAATTATATAAGCAATGTTTACAATGTGTCACTGGTTTATGACCTTTTGTCCCCCCCCCCCAAAAAATGAAATTGAAAATAAGTGCGAGAAGCTGTGCAAGATGCCTATGGCTTACACTACTGTCATTCTATTTATAGTGTGGGTGTGGAAGTACACTTTTATGATGGAAATGTTTTGAATTGGGCAGTTTCTGTCATTATTGGTTCATGCATTTTGTTTCATTGCCTACAGTACAGCCTACTGGAACAATGTTCAACAATAAATTTAAAATGTGCTCTCTCTAACAAGTGTGCTGTATTATACAAGGAATATAACTTAATAAAGTCAGGAAGGTGCATCAAAGAAAAGAACACATGTATGTTTCTTGTTTTCAGTGCAAGAGGCCAATGATTTGAAAACA
The DNA here is from genome assembly GCF_019279795.1 of Protopterus annectens. Lineage (NCBI taxonomy): Eukaryota > Metazoa > Chordata > Ceratodontiformes > Protopteridae > Protopterus > Protopterus annectens. Next base: position 415,768,303 of record NC_056730.1, on the reverse strand, counting down.
GCCCAAAGGCAATCCACTGGCCAGATGCATTTTCTTTGGATGTGGTGTGGGTTTCAATGCTGTTTCAATGAATGCGAGTTTCAAGGGCAGAGAAGGTTTAATGCCAAGTCTACTTTCATTGTGAGACAGTATTGTTTTGTTTAGTAGATGTCTGTTAGTGTTTGTGCATTGTTGTGCTTCAAAATGTAAAAATAAAATACAAATAATCATTGTAGAAGTAAAGCAGTATGCACACATTAGTGTTTATGGTAAATGAGGCAAAATAGTCAGGTAACGGGACATTGGAATGGCTACAGGGGGACTCTGGTGTCATATTTTGGTTGTCTGTTCTTCAGTTTGCGTTTGAAAGTTGGTATCCCACAATTCTATTAGAGTGGGTGGGGTTACATAATTATGTATGGAAATTAGATGTTAATCAGCGTACAGATTTGTACCTATTTTCCATGGGCCTTCTCCAGATTTTTGATGCTTCCAGGTTGAGAGGTATGATTTCATGATATAAAGTGCATATTATATACAGGAAAATAGTTTTGTGTATGGTTGTCACCTTTCTTTGTGGCTAAAACTGGACTTAGGCTACACCCCTCGCACCTCCCATAACTGCCCCATATCCCACCCACTTTCCTCCCACTTCATGATGACATTGTCACATCAGGCAAAGGGAAAGACCCTCCTTTTCTGTTCATGATGCCTTTTTTTCCTGGGCATTTACTATGCTTCTTGTTAAAAAAGCATTGTACATCCTCCAATTTAACAAACTCCGAGAGTCTATTTCTTTTTTTAAAATAGAATATCGGAGTTTGTACAGTGTTTTCCAGACTACCAGACAATCAGTTTGATTTCTGGATAGTCCGGAAAAAAATATGTGGCAATGTTAGTTTTGTATAGTGTGCACTCAGGAGTATTTTAAATATGGGGGAATCTTTGCAGTGACCATTGTAAATGATAAAGATATTAAAATAAACAAACAATGTTCATATGTTGTAATACTAGGCTGCTGGGATTGTGGTGGGGAGTAAAGGTGCACTGGTTATATTATATGTAGAATTAGAATACTTTCTCTTTTTATTTTACAAAGGTGAATGGCTAGAGTACTACCTTTGGCTTAAGCCATGTGTTCCCAAACTGTGCGCCGCGGCACCCTGGGGAGCCGTGACTTCCTCATAGGGGCACTGCGAAGCTTAGCAGCTGATTTGTCAGGTAAGTGAATGCCTGTATGAGTGTGTGTGCGTGTCTGTCTGTGTGAGTGAATGCGAGCATGAAAGCAAAGGAGTGTGTGTGTGTGTGTGTGTGTGTGTGTGTGTGTGTGTGTGAGAGAGAGATCGGGAGAGTGAGAGCGATGTGTGAATGAATGCAGGTATGAATGAGGAAGTGGTTGTGTGTGTATTGTGTATGTGTGAGAACGGGAGAGTGAGAGCAAAGTGTGAATTAATGCAGGTAAGAATGAGGAAGTGACTGTGTGTGTGTATATGTGTGAGATCGGAAGAGTGAAAGGGATGTATGAATGAAGGCGTAAGTGGGTGTGTGGCATGTGGGTGTGAGATTGGAAGAGTAACAGCGATGTATAAATGAAGGTGTAAGTGAGCGTGTGGGTGTGACAAGACAGTGAGAGCGATATGTGAATGAATGCAGGTATGAATGAGGAAGTGACTGTGTGTGTGTTTGATCAGGAGAGAGAGAGAGCGATGTGTATGTGAATGCAGGTATGAATGAAGAAGTGACTGTGTGTGTGTTTGATCGGGAGAGAGTGAGAGCAATGTGTGAGTGAATGCAGGTATGAATGAAGAAGTGATTGTGTGTGATGTTTGATCGGGAGAGAGAAAGAGCGATGTGCGAGTGAATGCAAGTATGAATGAGGAAGTGACTGTGTGTGTTTGATCGGGAGAGAGAGCGATGTGTGAATGAATGACGATATGAATGAGGAAGTGGCTGTGTGTGCGTGTGTGTGTGTGTGTGTGTGTGTGTGTGTGTGTGTGTGTGTGTGTGTGCGTGTGTGTGTGTGTGTGTGTGTGTGTGTTTCAGACCTCACAACTGTACAGATTTTCACAGAATGTCCAGATTTTTGCCTCATATTTTTGGTGTGCTCCTCCTAAAATCTGTACTTTTCTGGCAAATAGCTGAGGACTGAAGTCATTAAATAATGACAAACATTTGGGTTTAAGACTCCATATCCTTCAGAGAATTCATGCTAATGCAAAACCTATTATTCTATCAACTTTCTAAGTTTGTAAGAGCAATATTTAAAATCTGTCCCTATTTGTCCCCCCCATAATTTTAAGCTTTGTCCAGATTTTTTGCTCTAAAAATCTGGAAAAAGCCTAAAATGATGGGGTGACAAATAGGGAAAGATTTTAAATATTGCTCCTACAAACTTAGAAAGTTGACAGAATAATATGTTTTGCATTAAATCTGGACAAAGCCTAAAATGATGGGGGGACAAATAGGGACATATTTTAATTATTGCTCTTACAAACTTAGAAAGTTGACAGAATAATAGGTTTTGCATTAGCATGAATTATCTGAAGGATGTGGAGTCTTAAACTCAAATGTTTGTCATTATTTAATGACTTCAATCCTCAACTATTTGCCAGAAGTACAGATTTTAGGAGGAACACAGCAAAAATATGAGGCAAAAATCTGGACATTTGGAGAAAATCTGTACAGTTGAGAGGTCTGAATCACACACACACTCACTTCCTCATTCATATCTGCATTCACTCACGCATCGCTCTCAATCTCCTGATGTCACACCCGCATGCCACATACCCACTTATGCATTCACACGTCAGAGCAAAATCCCATAAACGGAAGACATCTCTGATCAACATTAGCAGAAAACTACATTCTCTCATAAAAACATCCAAGGCCAACTTTGAGAGAAAAATCGCTAAGGACACTAAATATAACCACAAAGCCTTCTTCAGCTATGTTAGAAACCTGGGCGGAAACCCTCAGATATGCTCAGAGTTAGTTCACAACAACAAAAAATACACTGAACCCACAGATATTGCCAACATTCTGGCTGACAGGTTCAGTGCAAATTTCTCCCCTCCCTCACCCCCAAAAGAAGAAATACTTATCCCAGCTGAATGTAATCTCCCTGTCATCTCAGATGTCCAAGTGAGAACCACCCTCAACAAAGCTAAAAACACAGCATCAATGGGACCTGACGGTATCCCGGGTTGCGTGCTAAGTGAACTCCTAGAGGAGCTAAACCAGCACATAAAAATGCTATTTAACCTTAGCCTTACTACAAGATATGTACCTGAACACTGGCGTACAGCAACAGTGGTCCCACTCCACAAAGGGGGTACCTCTACAGACCCTGGGAACTACTGCCCCATAAGCTTAACCAGCCTGGTCTGCAAAGCTATGGAAAGAATCATTATGGAACTCATAAACAGAGACATAGGGGACCTACAGACACTTGACCCCACCCAGTTCGGCTTTGTAAAGGGCAGATCCTGCCTTTTGAACCTGGTTGACTTTTTCAAAACAGTCACTAGAGCCATTAATGAGGGCAAAGCAGTCCATACAGCCTACCTGGACTTGGCTAAGGCCTTCGACACAATACCCCACTCAGGCATCATAGATAAGCTCAACAGCTTAAACGTAAACCCTTATGTCACTAGATGGGTTGCAAACTGGCTAGAGGACAGAACCCATAAAGTTAAAATCGCTGGAGCAATGTCAGACTCAAAGCCAGTCACAAGTGGTGTCCCACAGGGATCTGTCCTGGGACCCCTCTTGTTCGGCATTTATTTCTCAGATGTTAAAGCAAACATGGGAGGGTTGTGGCTGACAAAGTTTGCAGATGACTGCAAACTAGGCGCCACAGTCGATACACCAGCGGACACATACATCCTACAAAAAGGCCTCACAGAAACGGACAACTGGTGCCGGAGTCACGGCCTTAAACTAAATGCCAAAAAATGTATAGTTATCCCCTTTGGGAAAAACAAATTACCCACAAATTATCACATAGACAGCAACCCACTGAGTACGGAAAAAGTAATCAGAGACCTAGGGACCCAAGTCGACAGCGACCTCTCATTTGACACCCACGTTGCCAAAGTGGTTAGAAAAACATTCTACCTTGCACACCTCATCATGAAGGGATTCACATCCAGATCCAAGGATGTCATTGTACCCCTATACTCCTCCCTCATCAGACCCATGATTGAGTACAATGCCCCATTTGGTATGTACCTCACCCGGCATTTGCAACAGCTGGAGAGACCACAAAAGTACCTCATCAAGAGGATCAAGGGTCTCCAACATATGTCTTAGTCTGCCAGACTAAAGAAACTTCAGCTCTATTCAGTAGCATACCGTCTGTTCAGAGGTGATCTCTGCCTGATGTACAAGGCCATGTCCAATCAGGATCTGATGGACATGCTCCACCTCAAAAAATCCAAATCCATCAGGACCACGAGAGCTAAAGACTTAAACCTCGGCACAAGTATGAATAGGACATGCTGGAGGGATAGATTCATAACCCAGAGGCTTCCCATGCTTTGGAACAAGATCCCAGTTCATATTAGGCAGAGCCCCTCACTGACTCTCTTCAAGAGAAATCTTGATGAGTGGATGGGAGATTGTAAGTTTACCCCAGGGGTCACATCTGTGTCACTGCTAGACAGGGGCACAGTAAACTAATTCTATTATATAAGGGGACCTTCATTGTGTCACTACTAGACAGAGGCACAGTATTCTAAATTTATTCTGTACATTTTTGTACCATTTCATGGGGTGGCAAAAGCCACATCACTATGGCTAGGCTTACAAATGCCCCAGGGCAGATAGCCTAGTACTAAACTATGAAACATGCCTCTCACTCTTCCAATCTCACACACACACACACACACACACACACACACACACACACACACACACACACACACACACACACACACACACACACACACAGCCACTTCCTCATTCATTCGCACACACACAACCACTTCCTCATTCATTCCTGCATTCACTCACACTCGCCGCAAACTAATAAGCTTAACTGTAAAATAAACAGCAAACTGTTCACGGTTTATTTTGCAGCTAAGCTTATTAGTTTGCGGCGACCCTGTGAGGAAGCTGCGGTTCCCCAGGGTGCCGCAGAGCACACTTTAAGAACCCCTAAAATATGCATTTTATGCACGCCGCGGGGGGCACACCTTGGGAAAACTGGATTCAGCAAGGGAGCCGAGAATCGAAAAAGTTTGGGAATCACTGGCTTAAGTTGCCAATAGATGTTTTTTTGTAAGCGTGTAGGCTTTAAATATAACACAAAATGATGAAAGCAAATGTTCAGTAAAGTCAAGATGTCTGCAGCTGTGCATTCGTTTCTGAGTGAAATTTACAAAGACACATTGCTGAGTACATTTCCATGGACACAAGCTGTCTGCGGCTGCAAGCAGTTAATCTATTCTTTCGTCTTTTAACAAGAAACATCTTTATTAAATTATCACGTAAGACACAGACAATCATACAATTATATAAATGAAAACAAACCATAATGAGATAACTTTAATACAAACGTTATACATCACAAACCATGCTGACATAATTGGAGTTGCAAACATTACACATCACTTGCAATCTATCCAGTCATTGTCAGTCAGACATTATACAGCTCATTCGAATCCTTTCTTTTGAACCTCATTCCTCCTCTGCATGTATTGTTCCCACAATTCCCATTTTTTCCTATGTACTCTGCTCCTAATCTTTTCTAAAGATCCCAATTCAAGTTGTTTTATCTCTGTTACTATACTCACTACTTCTAGTATAGTTGGTTTAGACTTTCTAATAACTGATTTTTTGGCAGCTACCATAATCAGACCCAGCAAGGCCTTACAATGTCTAGGAAATTCTGATTTTGTATCACAGCAAAAAAATAAAATAAATCATTTCCTTAATTACACCAATTTGCTTACCCACTATTTCTAACAGAACTGTCTGCAGGGAATCTTTAAAAGTTTGCCAACTCATTACACTCCCAGAAACTATATTCCCAGTTAACTCTTTCTTTTCCATCACACCTTCAACATTTGCTGTCTACCTGAGGAAAATTTCTTTAGAGTATATTTGGAATACAAAAATTCCTATGTAAACACTTCCAAGCAAAGATTCTAAATTCTCTAGACTTTCTTGCATATTTAGGAGACATACATTCTCCCATTGTTTCTTTGTGAATTGCTTTACCAATCTCTCTTCCAAATCCTTTCTAACCTCCTGTAACTGATTCTTACAGTTATGCAATATTTTGTATGCTGTACTAATTATTCCTTTTTTAACAGTAGCTTCTGTACTAGATTCTAATAAAAACTATACAAGTGCTGGTTTTTCACTTAGGATCCTCCTATTTTGTTCTCTTTGCCTATACTCTGATAGCAATCATTGATATGGAAGGTAATCTCTATCTTGCAGTCCAAATAACTTCTTGGCCACTTCCCGTTCTATACCCTTTTCTAATTATTTGCTCCGAATACCATGGTTCTTTTAACAGTTTTTGCCAATAAATTCCAGCCCCCTGTCGCCTATTGTCTTTATCCCTAATTGCAGTCATCCCTAGCTACAGAATCTCCTTTCTACATTCCCGTGTTTTGCTTAGGTCTTAGAATACTTTCTACAACTTTATGAATATCATACTCTGCATATTGTTATTTTCCTTAAAAAACTGCATCCAAAATCTTGGTCTCTCCTTGTTTCTGGAGCTTCTCCCTGTTTCACCATCATTCTTTTCCACTATGAATTATAGGTTTCTGCTTGAGCTATGTATAGGAACCTTAAACTGTGTAGCTCTGAAATACCCCTTTAAATCGGGTAATCCCAAACCACCTTGTTCAAGTGGAAGAATCAGCTTACCCCACTTGACTCTTGCCATCACCCCCCCCCCATTTAAAATCCTTCAGCTCTTTTATTAATTGCTATCCACAACTTCTCCATTGGATGATAAAAATTTGCCTGACCTGTGTATAAAACTAAAGGGACTAAAACATTTTAACTGTTATCTTGCTATCCATTTCCGTAAAACTGCGCTTCCAATTTCTCAGTTTTTGTATTATCTTTTATTTAGTCTCTTCCCACATATCCTTAGATGCTACAGCAGAACCCTTTTCAATCCAAATTCCTAAGTACTTCATTTTACTGAGTCCCCATAAATATGAATACTGATGAGCCAACTCATGTGTGGGGTGCATAATTTACAACTATTGCTTTTGTTTTACCTTAATTACTTTTGTATCCAGAAAAGATTCAACACTGCCTCAAAATGTTCCACAACACAGAAATGTAATTTTCTGGTTTTATTGGGTATAAAATAACATCTGCAAAGAGAGACAGCTTTTCTTGACTACCATACCATTTATGTCCTTGAATTTCTGAGTCTCTTATTTTATTAGCCAATGGTTTTAAATATAGTGCAAATAACAAAGGGGAAAGACGACACCCCTGCCTGGTTCCACTTCTCAAACAGAAATTATCAGAGAGGAATCCACCCATTTTAATTTTTGCCTCCAATCCCTCATATATCCTCCTGCACTGTGGTGGCAAGACAGGTAGCTTACATCCTTCTAAATTGGGAACTGCTGGTTGAGGGCTCAGTGTCTGTTATTCTAAAAGTGTATTAGTTCTGGTTTAAGCACTTGGGCTTCAGGCCAGTTATTTTACATTAAAGAAGGTTCGTGGTCTGCACTCTTGTGGGAGGAGAGGCTGGACTCTGCCCTTCTGAGCTGGGAATTTCTGGTTAAAGACTTATAGTGCCTGCATATTTGAACTGTTTCTTACTGGAATTGGTACACATTGTTTGCTGTAGCATAAACTAGACTCAGGCCTGCTGAATCTAGCTTTGTTTGTATGCTTGTTTGCTTGTTATTTCCCTGAAACACTAATTCCACCTAAAACGTGGCTTTTCAGCGCTTCTGTGGATCCCTAGTGACATCTGCATTGCTTACTGTACTTATTTCCTTGTTTCACTTGAAAGAAAGTTACTGTTTGTCATTTTTGCATTTAAGTTACCTGTAACACATTGCATTTAAGTTACCTGGCACTTGCTCACTAAAGCAATTATATGTCAGCACTAAAAAATTAAAAGCACTACACCCTCACAAACTCCCCTTGAGTACCTTGTTTCCTATTGGCCCTTTTTTTCAATTATAAAGGAATTCCCAATACTATTCTAGCATGTCCAAAGGTCAGTTGTCAATCTCCTCTCCGGTCCAGCTGGTGAATCTGGGAATCTTGAGGCAATGTTACAACTGCCTCATGTACACAGACAACCCTCTCCTCCTCCCAACAAATTCCAACACATGTGAGAGATGCAACCATATAGCCAAACTGGAGGCTAAGCTCTCTCAACTCAGTACTGGCGAAACCTGTCAGGAGGAGAAGGAAACCACACTCACTACAATTCCAAAAAACATACTCGGAGGCTCTAAATAAAAATCTGCCTAAGCAGCAAAGACCTCCAAAGCAGACACCCAAGCAACCGCTACCCCAAAACAAAACACGTGCAACACATAGCTCACAAAGCCAGTGTGCCGAACAGTCACAGCCCTTAAGGCTAAACAATACACCTGATACACTTGTAATAGGTGACTCTATCGTCAGGCACACTGACGTCCCGCTCACCAGGCTGAACAAGGAGAAGGTCACGGTGAGCTGCCTGTCAGGCGCTAGGATCCGCCACATAACACAAGCACTCAGGTCACTCCAAGGCAAGTACAAATATGACTCAGTCATTGTCCATGCTGGTGTGAATGACCTGAGACGTACCTCCCTGGACTACATGAAAAGAGACAGAGGAGCTCTCTGAGCATGTGGCCTAGGCTGGTATGACCCTGACCTTGAGTAGCATCTTACCCTCACCAAGAATGATGCCACAATATGAAGACAAGATGACCAATTTCAACAACTGGCTTAAGTATTGGTGTCATTCAAAGGGGATCCAATGCCTGTCAGCCTGGGATGACATGCTCGACAGGCCACGATGCTTCGCTAGGGACGGCTTGCACCTGTCACCCCTGGGCTTTCGGATATTGGCAAAGGCTCTTGCTACCCCATAGTGCCTTTTTTAGGCAAGGCTCAAAAGACAAACCCACCTCCATAGGTATCACAAGGGATAAGAAACTAAGAGTAATGCTATTCAACGCCAGAAGTCTAAACCTCAAGATGCATGTACTCGAAACTCTCCTTAGCATGGAGAACATCGATATCTGTGCAGTAACAAAAACCTGGTTCAAGGCTCCCGAGAGCACCCCAGCACTACCAGGTTATACCTCATACCATGCTTTTCGGCCCCAAAACTTGGACCAAACCAGAAAAGGAGGGGGAGTATCAATATTCGTCAAAGATACCCACACCTCCAGGTTGGTGGCACAGCACGAAGCATCAGAGACTATCCATGTGCAACTAACAGTGGGTAAAATTGCCTTCCAGTTTATAGCCTGCTACAGACCACCCTCCCAAACCCAGGAACCCCACTCGGCCTTCCAGAGAACACTGGAAAATATGAAGGTCTCTCCAAACACCATTATATTGGGTGACTTCAACTACCCAAACATAGACTGGGAGCATTAACTCTAGCTCCAACACCCTAGCTCAAAGGTTCCTAAAATTTATAAACTCAAATGCTATGGAACAACTTGTTACCACTCCCACAAGAGGGGAAAACATACTGGACCTGATCATCACCAACATGGGGACTCTATGCTCCAGACCAGAAGTGTATCCCTCACTGGTAAGATCAGACCATAAACTAATCTCACTGGATATTCACATCCCGACCCCACCCCCTGCCCAGAAAACCATAGTGAAAAACTTCTCTAAAGCAAATTTCACACTCCTCAAAACCGAGGTGGAATCCTTCAAAGCCCCGGGCCTGTGGAAAATAAGGCACAGCCCGCAGAATCCTTTATAAGCGCATTCTATGAGCACCTTCAGGAATGCATGGATCATGCAATCCCAAATAAAACCAAGACCCAATCCTCCAAAGGCAGACGTCCTGTCTGGTGGACCCCAGCCATAAACAAACTATACAATAGAAGGAGGAAGCTACTACATGATAGAGCAAAATCCCAAAAGGGAAGGCATCTCTGATCAGTGTTAGCAAAAACTACGGGCACTCATAAAATCGTCTAAGGCCAGCTTGAGAAAAAAATTGCACAGGACACTAAGGATAATCACAAGGCTTTCTTTAGTTATGTTAGGAACCTGGATGGGAATTCCCAGATATGCTCAGAATTAGTCCAAAATGACAAAAAATACACCGAACCCACAGACATTGCCAACATCCTAGCTGACAGGTTCAGCGCACACTTCTCCCCCTCCCACCAAAGGGCAAATATCTATCCCAGCAGAGTGCTGCCCCTGACATCTCAGATGCTCAGGTAAGAGCCGCCCTCTCCAAAGCAAAAAACACAGCATCAATGGGACCAGACGGTATCCCGGGCTCGTCCTAAATGAACTCCAAGAAGAGCTAAATCCAAACATAAAACTACTGTTCAATCTCAGCCTTACCACAGGATATGTACCCAAAGAGTGGCGTACAGCAACAGTGGTCCCTCTCCACAAAGGTGGTGCCTCAACGGATCCTGGAAACTATCACCCCATAAGCCTGACTAGCTTGGTCTGCAAAGCTATGGAAAGGATCATCATGGACCTCATAAAAAAAGATACTGGGGACCTACAGACACTGGATCCTACCCAGTTCGGCTTTGTTAAGGGCAGATCCTGCCTCTTAAACCTGGTTGATTTCTTTGAAACAGTCACCAAGGCCATTGGCGAGGGAAGGTGGTCCACACAGCCTACCTGGACCTCGCAAAAGCCTTCGATACAATACCCCACTCCGGCATTATAGATAAGCTCACCAGCTTAAATATAAACCCATATGTCACTAGATGGGTTGCAAACTGGCTCAAGGACAGAACCCACATGGTTAGAATTGCTGGAGCCATGTCAGACTCCAAACCAGTTACAAGTGGCGTCCCACAAGGCTCAGTCCTGGGACCTCTCCTGTTGGTATATATTTCGGAGGTACAGGGCAACACGGAAGGACTGTGGCTGACCAAGTTCGCAGATGACTGCAAACTGGGCACTATAATCGACTCTCCAGCCGACACAAGCATCCTCCAAAAGGGCCTCATAGAAACAGACAACTGGTGCCAGAGCCATGGCCTCAAGCTAAACGCCAAAAAGTGTATAGTCATCCCCTTTGGCAAAAACAAAGTGCCCACAAATTACCACATAGGTGGTAATCCATTAAGTACAGAAGAAGTAATTAGGGACCTGGGGACCCAAGTTGATAGCAATCCCTCATTTGACAACCATGTGGCCAAAGTGGTTAGAAAAACATTTTATATAGCCCACCTAATCATGAAGGGATTCACATCTAGATTAGGGAGGTCATCGTGCCTCTCTACTCATCCCTCATCAGGCCCATAATTGAGTACAATGCCCTTTTGGGATGTACCTTACCAGACACCTGCAGCAACTGGAAAGACCCCAAAAGTACCTCACCAAGAGGATCAAAGGGCTCAAACAGATGCCATATGCTGCCCGGTTAAAGAAACTCCAGCTCTACTCAGTGGCATACTGCCTGCTCAGAGGCGATCTGTGCCTGGCGTATAAAGCCATGTCCAACCCGGAATTAATGGACATGCTGCACCTCAGAAAATCCAAATCCCATCGAGCTACGCTCGAGAGACTTGAACCTCAGCACTGAAATAAATAGGACATGGTGGAGGGACAGATTCATAACCCAGAGGCTCCCTTCACTCTGGAATAAAATCCCAGTCCAGGTTAGGCAGAGTGCCTCATTGACTCTCTTCAAGAGGAATCTTGATGAGTGGATGGGGGATCGTAGGTTTATCCCAGGTATCACTTCTGTGTCACTGTTAGACAGAGGCACAGTATACTAACCTCGAAAAAGGGCATAGCAAAATTAATTTAAAATGGGTGGCGAAAGCCAAACACACTCTGGCTAGGCTTATAAATGCCCTAGGGCAGATAGCCTAGTATGAACCTATGAACCTATAATCAACCTTACAATTTTACCAGGGAATGAAAATGCTTCCATTGCAGTGGTCATAAACTCACAGCTTACTCTGTCAAATGCATTCTCTGCATCAAGACCCACCAACAACAATGGTATTTTCTTACATTCAGCTTCCCTCTGGATCATCAATGTTCTCTTTATGCTGTCAAATGTTTCCCTCCCCTCCACTAAACCACACTGATCCATGTCTATCAATTTTGGCATCACTTTTGCCATTCTTTTAACCATTATACACATGAACAATTCATAATCATGGTTTAGGATTGAAATGGGCCTGTATGAAGCTGGATCTGAGTCTTTACTTTCTTTAGGTATTAAAGCCATCACCACTTCCTTCCAGCAAGTTGGTGCTTCTCCTCCTCTTAAAATACTATTAATCAAAACCTTCCAGATCTTTATCGGTTTTCTCCTCCTAGCTTCCAAACTTCCACAGGAATACCACTTATTCCCAGGTACTTTCCTGTTGATTGGTTATACATCACCACTTTTATCTCATCTCCTCCCTATCCTAACTATTAGTAATTGAGTCATCTACCCCCTAACCCTGGCATATTTAATTCTTCCATTATCATTTCCATTTGTACATTTTCGTGATGTCTGTGTTTCTCTGCTTTATACAGACTTTCATAAAATTTCTGAAACATTTCTAATACCTCTACAGGATCTCTTGTTATCTTCCTTGTTATACACTCCCTAAGCTTGGCAACAATCTTTTCTACTTTCTGTTGCCTGAGTCATTGTGCTCAAAAATTTTGTGCTCAGGCATTATTATCAAAAAACAGTTACTTAACAGCAATCTTTCTAAAGTCATGCATATTATTGAGGTAATCATTTATTTTCTGCTTAGCATTCTGCAATTGCTCCTCCTTTTGTACTGAGACTCCCCCTATTCTGTAAAACTTTAACATGTGTCAGTCCCTCTAAATAATTCTTGTTGCTTCTTAACCATACCTCTCTTTCTGTTATTTCCACTCTATAACTCCGCTTTAATTTTATCCCACTACCTAGCTACATTTTCAGAAGAAATTTCTGTCTTCTCTAAAAATTCCCAAATAATTTCCACTACCCATTCCTTAAATTCCTCTATTTTGAACAGATAGATGTGAAAGCACCAGTATCTCATTTTTATTTCGTTACTCTCTGTTTTTATTTTAGCTATTATTGGTACAGTATCTGACAGTTATTGGATGAGTATCAAAACTTTCAATTAAATGCACACGTTCCTGTAAATTTATATATTATCCCTATCTTCAGGAATAATATATACATTTACTCCATAACTACTACCACTGAATTCATATCTTCCATGCCAAATATTGTCCAAACATTAGACTTCATTGGGGCTCGGCTGGACACAATTAGGTTCACAGGTTCATAGGTAGGTACTAGGCTATCTGCCCGAGGGCATTTATAAGCCTAGCCAGTGTGTGTCAGCTTTCGCAGCCCCACTGATTAATTAACTGAGCCTCTGTCAAGAAGAGCCAATGAAGTGATCCTAGGGGTGTATTTTCTGTTACCCATCCACTCGTCAAGGTTTCTCTTGAAGAGTGTTAGTGAGGGGCTCTGCCTAATGTAGTTAGGAATTTTGTTCCAAAGCATGGGGAGTCTCTGTGACAGGACTCTATCCCTCCAGCATGTTCTATTTATTGTTGTGGCGAGGTTTAGCTCACTAGAGCGAGTGGCTCGCAGTGACTTGGATTTCTTTAGGTGGAGCATGTCCATCAATTCTGAGTTGGACATGGCTTTGTAAGTCAGACAGAGATCACCTTTGAGTAAGCGATATGCGACTGAGTACAGCTGGAGTTTTTCCAGTCGGGCTGCATAGGACATATGTTTGAGGCCAGTAATCCTCCTGGTGAGGTACTTTTGTGGTCTTTCCAGCTGTTGGAAGTGTCTTCTGAGGTACATCCCAAATGGGGCATTGTACTTTATGATGGGTGACGAGTAGAGGGGCACTATAACCTCTTTATTTCTAGATGCGAACACTTTAGTAATTAGATGGGCCACAAAGAAGGATTTCCTAACTACTTTGCAATATGATTGTCAAAGGAGAGATTACTATCTACCTGGATCCCCAGATCTCTTATAATTCAAACCAAAGCTTTTCTTACTCCAGACAGGATACAGTCTCTGAAGCTACATGTTATTTGCATTCTCCAAACTCAGTCACTGACAGGGGAAATGGTATTAAAGACATTGGGGCCCATGGCGGCCTTGATCAATCTCTTCCCTATGGTGCATTTTTACATGCGGGTTCTTCAGTGGACCCTTGCGATCCAATGGTCCATGTTAGATCGCCTGTTGACTCACCCTGTTCGAATATCTCAAGTGTGCAGGGACTCTTTTCTGTGGTGGATTCATTCCTTGGACCTTGTTCAGGGTGATTCCTTTCATAGGTTCATAGGTAGGTATTAGGCTATCGGCCCAAGGGCCTACGTAAGCCTGGCCAGCAAGGTACCATAGCTCACGCCACCCAAGAAAGTTATTTTCCTGTGCCACTGTCCAGCAGAGACACAGAAGTGATCCCCGGGGTGTATTTCCTATTTCCCATCCACACATTACGATTTTTCTTGAAGAGTGCTAATGAAGAACTTTGCTTGACACAGATGGGTAGCTTGTTCCAGAGTATAGGAAGTCTCTGGGACAGGAATCTATCCTTCCAGCATGTCCTGTCTGTTGTGGTGACAAGGTTTAGGTCCCTAGAGCGTGCAGCTTGGAGGGATTGGGATTTCTTTAGGTGTAGCATGTCCAACAGCTCTGGGTTTGACATAGCTTTATATGTTAGGCAGAAATCACCTCGGAGTAGGCGATATGCTACGGAATAAAGCTAGAGTTTTTTGAGGCGGTCAGTGTAGGGCATTTGTTTGAGGCCAGTAATCCTCTTTGTGAGGTACTTCTGTGGCCTTTCCAGCTGCTGCATATGTCTTGTGAGGTACATTCCAAAAGGGGCGTTGTACTCTATAATGGGTTTAATAAGTGACTAGTAGAGGGGAACAATGACCTCTTTTTTCCTGGATGAGAACCCTTTTATGATGAGGTGTGCCACGTAGAAGGACTTCCTGACTACTGTGGCGATGTGACTATCAAAGGAGAGATTACTGTCCACCTGGGTCCCAAGGTCTCTTATCACACATTCGGTGTTAAATATATTGCTGCCTATGTGGTAGTTCATGGGTACAAAGTTTTTACCAAAGGGGATGACACTGCACTTTTTGGCATTGAGCTTGAGGCCATGGCTCTGAACCAGGCATCTGTCTCAGTGAGGCCCTTCTGTAGGATGTCCACATCATTTGGGGACTTGACTATGGCTCCTAATTTGCAGTCATCAGCGAACTTCGTCAGCCAGAGGCCTTCTGTGTTAGCCTGTACTTCAGAGAAGTAGATACCAAACAGGAGAGGTCCCAGGACGGAACACTGTGGCACTCCACTTGTCATTGCCTTGAGGTCAGATTTGGAGTCTGCAACTTTCACAGTGTGGGTTCTGTCAGTGAGCCAGTTGGCAACCCATCTTGTGATGTAGGGATTTATACCTAGTTTAGTGAGTTTAGCTATAATTCCAGAATGGGGGATGGTGTTGAAAGCCTTGGCGAGGTCAAGATAGGCTGTGTGAACCACCTTACCCTCATCCACGGCTTTGGTGATTGCCTCAAAGAAGTCGATCAGGTTCAGGAGGCATGATCTGCCTTTCACAAACCCGAACTGGGTGGGATCCAGAGTTTGGAGGTTACCAATGTCTTTGTTTATGAGTTCCATGATGATAAGTTCCATGGCCTTGGAGACCAGGCTCGTCAGGCTAATAGGTCGATAGTTCCCGGGATCAGTGGTGGTTCCCCCTTTGTGGAGTGGGATAACTTGCTGTGTGCCATTCAGTGGGCACAAAGCCTGATGAGAGGCTATTATTGAACATGGTGCTTAAGTGGGGAGCCAGTTCGTTCTGAAGTTCTTTCTTTCAACTTTCCCCATGGCCACGGTGACTACAGATGCCTTCCTGCTGGGGGGGGGGCACTGCTCAGGAAGGACTGTCCAAGGCACGTGGTCCCCCTACAAGACCAGATTGCATATCAACATCCTTGAGGTGAGGGCAGTGCTTCTAGCACTGGAGGCTCTCCATACCCATCTTCGCCCAGGAATGATTGCTATCCAGACGGGCAATATGTCTGTGGTCTGGTACATCAACAAGCAGGACGGAACCAGGTCTTATCCCCTATGTTGGAAAGCCATACGAGTGTGGGAGTGGGAAATCTCCACTGGCCATTTTCTGGTGCAACACATTGCAGGGAGGTCCAACATTCTAGCGGACAGGCTCAGCAGGTCCATTCTGATGCCTTACGAGTAGTCTCAGAGTCCTTCAGTAGCAGAACATCTCTTTTGCAAGTGGAGTTAGCCTTACTGCGATCTCTTCGCCTCTCCTTCCAATGTGAAATGCAGCGAGTTTTTAGCTCTGAACCCCGGCCAGGGGAAGTCCCCAGAGACACTCTGATTCATGGTTGCCCCTCCCCCCCCCGGTCTTCTGTATGCTTATCCTCCTCTTCCCTTAATACCAAAATCCCTTCAGAAAGCTCACAGGCTGGGAGCCTAGTTATCCTCATGGCACCATTCTGACCTCGCCAAGTCTGGTTTCCCTCTCTGTGGTCTCATATGGTGGCTCCACCATCACTCAGGGATTCCCCATCCAGACCTGGACAGTCTGAAGCTCATTGCTACCTACTCCAGTTCCCCTGATAGTCAGGACTCACGACCTATCTTCATCTGTTAGAGGGATACTGGTGGTGGCTAAGTCTTCCACCAGAAAGGTGTACTCGAGCAAATGGAGATGTTTTTCAATCTGGGCTTCGCAGCATGCCCTAGATCTCTTCACTGCCCCAGTTTCCGTGGTTTTGGAATTTTTAGCTGGGATCTTTCAGCAAGGTGCTAGTTTTTCTATGGCCAAGGTCCAACTGGCTGCAATTTCTAATTTTCATGTGGGTGATAATATGGCTTCCTTAGCATCTTCAAAGCTTTGCAAGGCCTTCCTCAAAGACACTTTTATTCTTCAGCCCCTGGTGAAAGACCTAATGCCACTGTGGGATCTTATGTTAGTTCTACAGGCTTTAGTTTCGCCCCCCTTTGCACCCGCAGCCTCTGTGGATCTACAATTTTTGTCCTGGAAGATGGCTTTCTTGGTTGCTATTACTTCTGCCAAGAGAGTTTCAGAACTTCAGGCATTGTCGGTCAAGCCCCCTTATAAAATTTTTCATAAGAACAGGGTGTCCTTGCATACTAATCCATCCTTTCTTCCTAAGGTAGCTTCGGAGTCCAACATTAATCAGGTGATTAATCTACCATTCTTCTTCCCAAACTTTCAAAACAAGGGAGAATACAAATTGCATTTATTGAATGTGCACAGACAGTTACATTTCTACCTGCACAGTACTAAAGCTTTTCGCAAGTCTGACCACCTCTTCATTTCCTACTCTAAACCCTTTTTAGGGAAACGAGTGTCTAAGGTCATTATTGCCCGTTGGACTTCCCAGTGTATTATTCGGACGTTTTCTGCTAGGGATATATCCCTGCCAGGTCATGTGAAGGCACATTACACCAGATCTATGCCTACTTCAGTGGCCTTTTGGTCCAGAGTTTCATTAGATGATATCTGCTCTGCGGCTACTTGGGCCTCATCTCATACCTTCATCTTGAATTATAAGTTGGACATCATATCCAGGAACAGGACATCCTTTGGCTCTGCCATGCTCCAGAATATCCTTCCATGACGGCCTTCCAGGAGTTTAGTAGCTGGGGACTTTGTCCCACAGGTTGAAGACTAAGCGAAGACAACAACTTCGGATAAAGAAGTTATGTACTCACCATAACATTGCATCTGAGTTGTTGTTCACTTGTCTTCAACCGTCCCTCCCTCGTTCCCCCTGCCTTTCATAGACTGTGTGGTGGTTTGACGAGTAGAGGATGTGGTCACCTCCTGCATGCCTCTTACTCTCTTCCTTTTGCTTATGCAGATGTCTAGTTTGTGATAAAGTGTTGGGTTGGGTGAAGAAGTTAGTAGGACAACAAACTCTATCTGAAGGTAGGAAGAAGACAGGGGCATTATGGGTAGGGGAGGAGCTTTGAGCTCGGATCAAATGCTGGATATGCAGCCGAGTCAGATCCATGCTAGATCCGGGAACCCACAGGTTGAAGACAAATGAAGAACAACTCAGATGGAATGTTATCTTGAGTACATAACTTCTTTTTCTTCTGGTTAGCTCTTGTGCATTTTTCTCTCTCTGAAGCATTTTCTGTTGAAACACTGGAAAAGGTTTCACTGGCAAAGTCTCTCTGTGGTCTTTACTACCAGAAGGTCAAGAAGCAGAATATCCTTCTGTTTCACAGCTCACTTTTTGATGGACAAACTTCTGTATATCCTCCTTAGCATGCTCTGAATCAAAAAATGATTTTGTCCCTCCAGGAAAGAAAATGCTGAATGCATCCATTTGAATCTCATGCCTGCTTCTCAACATTCCTTGATTAGTGGAATAAATGTACACCTCTTATGCCTGGTGTACAGTGAGTAATCATTTTCCACAAACACACTACTGCCTTCCACTTTTAGAACTTTGTCCTTCTCCTACAGTTTTGTCAGAATCAACTCCTTCTGCTGGTAAGATTGCATTTTACTATTAAAGGTCTAGGTTGCTTTCTCATGGCCAGGTTTGGAGTATATACAAGAAGTGCCCTTTCAATTAACAACTTCTGCTGTTGAATACCAGTCCAGTTGTTTATTTGTGCTTTCATAAAATTAATACAGTCTGTTCCTTCCAGCTTCTCTGGTACAGCAGAAAACCTCAAATGTTCCCCGTATGCTCTGTCCACTAATTCTATTATTTTTTGAAATGTCTCTTTTTTAGCAGCTTTATCACCTCATCTGAATATATTTTTAAAATATCTTCTATTTTATCCAGTTTTTTGTTATTTGAGTTGTGAAGATATGTGAAGGCTGCCAGCCTAGCTAGACAGAATTTTGTTGATAATTCTATGTCTTTGTAAATATTAATGAAAGCCATAGGCTTGTTCTCTTAAATGTGAGAAGACTGTATTGGATGTTGAACTGCAAAAATATAACAACAGTGCACTCTGCTGTAAGAAAGCTGATAAATCAAGCATTTTATGACTGTTTGATCTCAGGGATCGCATCCCTGGTGTCTGAACCAGCAGATTCTTTCTATTCTTTTGAGACCAGAGTTAACTGCTAGATTTTTACATATATAATGTCTTTAATTGCTGTGGTTTCCTGACCAGATGCAAGCTTACTAAGAAATGTAAATGTAGAGTTTCTGTTAGCTTGGGAAACCAAAGAATTGTTAAGACTGATGTAATCTAAAATGAGTCAGCAGGATGTATTATCAATTTAAAGGACTTTCTCACAGACAGAGAGAGCGCATTTTGGATTTTGTCTAACATATCTTCACGTGAGTTGATATACTCCATCAGTCCTTAGTTTATTTTATTCAGCTCTGAGTACATTTGACTTATTTTTTTCTCTAGGTTACTGGGAGTCATGTCTTGCACCAAAGCTGGAGCTTGCACTGAACAACTGCAGAATACTTTCCATTCAATGTTTTTTTCCTTACTTTTTGTGGCTGAGTTTCTTTCAGGTTCTTGGAACTTCGTTTTTTGCTGGCATCCAGGCAGTGCACTTACTAGCCAATTAGTGAAATTTTACCTAAAAAATAAGTTCACTGGCTCTCTCTTTCTGTTTTCACACTGGGAGAGCAGAAATTAAGAAATGAAGCTGTTATTCAATGTGCAACCATCCTGGAAGTCACAAGCAGCTGAAAAAAATGCAACATTTAAAGGTACAATGGCAACAGTTCAGTGAAAAAAATAAGTTTGAAATTATGGGAAGTAAATAAGAGGTAACTGTTAAGAGTGTATTTAACAGTGAATAAAAGACTGAAATGAATTCTGCTACAAATATGCAAAATAAATAAGGTATAAAATAAAGCTTGCTTAAATGTAGAAATGGAGTTTAGCAATATGTGATTAGCATCCATACTAAATCACTGTGGCTTGAAAAATAAGGAATTTGCTTAATGGACATGTTTTCCTACAGAATCAGCAAGAATGTATGCATTTCACACTGTCAGCAAGAAAGCTGACTTCTTACAGACTTAGCAAGAATGTAAAAAACAGGATGTATGCATTTCACATTGTCAGTAAGAAAGATAACCTGCTTCCTTAAAAAATGAACAACAGGAAAACAATCCGTACATATTTCTATCATATCACACTGTTAAGCAAGGAAGTTTGAATGGATATGCTTTCATCAAGTCAGCATTTGCACAAGATGTTTCCTTAAAAGACAATACCAGCATTATTTCTCTATAGGATGAAAACATATTTTTCTGATAACACCAGCAAACAGATGTCTTCATACAAACACCAAAATAGAATACCAAGGAGAAAAACAGGATGCAAAACCACTATAAAGAGACTATAGCAGATAACATTGTCAGAGGTATTTGTATAGGAACACTTTTGTTCTGAGGTATTTGTGTATGTCACACCTCTCACATCATTTATGCTGAATGAGAAGTAAAAAGTGGTACAGTGTAACTAAAGCTGCAATGCTAGTCTGTGTGGTTTGTTATAAAAGTGACAGAGTTTGGTGCTGCATCAGTGTATATTCTGCAAGTTTCTGTGGGCAACAGACTGTGAATGCAGTTATAACTAGACTTTGATTTAAGTAGAATCCAGCCAGCAAGACCTTAGTGTCTTAAGAAGACTTCGGTTCCAGAACAGTAAGCAGCACATTGATAATTCATTTTTCAGTAACAACCTCTCTAGTAACCTTAATACTTTAACGCATTTAATAAAACAGTGTAGAATTTACTTTTATTTAAAGATAGCCAGTGAACTTTTTCTTGGCACTAAAAGTTAATGTATTCTGAAAGCATATAAGCTGTTTTTCATATATGGGAGGGGAGGACAGACAAGAAAAGAGCAGACATCAATCAGTGTAAGTCGGAGCACAGGCTGCAGCATACGCTTTGGCATGGGTAACCTTAATTTTAGGTTAGATAATACCTGTAGGTGTAGCTGTTGAATTGGGGAGACTGTTCCATTCTGGAGGGTTAAACTTTATGTTTTGAATATGTACATAGTTTTGTGTGTTTGCTCCACATTAATATGGAAATGGAGTGCTTATTTATTTATTTTTTTGTTTGAGGGTTTTCATTAAAAAAGTCATGAAAATGAGATATAGGTTTAAATGGAGATGAAAAGGAACAAAACATTAGTTTGCCAAACATTAGAATATGCATGTAACACAAAAGATGAAAATACACATTCAAAAAAAAAACTGTCATATTTAATAAATGGGAACAATAGCTTTTTATCATGATGGCTACGCTACCCATATTATCATGGAATGTGAATGGTCTTACAGGTATAAATAAAAAGGAGAGAGCATTGAATTGTATTAAGAAATAGGGAGTGCAAACAGCAATGCTGCAGGAGATGCATTTGGAAAGAAATGAGCATGTGAATTTGAAAAAGAGAAGATTTAATAATGGCTAGTCAACAGAATATCAAGAGCAGATAAAGGGAGTAATTATACTAAATCATTTAATTTTCTTTGTTCACTAGGAATGTCCAACTGGGTAATGCCCATTTTTAGCGGAGGTCCTGGGAGAAAAACTACATTTGTTTACACTGCATTATACTTAGTTCCAGTTAAACACAGAGTAGCTACATTTCTATTTACCTTTATACACCTACAGTAGTTACAATTATACATTCTAAGATTTTACAGAAAGCTTACATGCAATTTTGTGGTTTTAACAGACAGCAGTTATGTATAAAAATTGTTTTGGCATTTCAGTGAAAGGTTGAGAGTATTCTGTTAATGAGAGTACTTGGAGAGTACTGTGCGGTGAGCACAAAGTCTTAACCTGGTGATGAGAATGTGAAGGGCCAAGATTGGTTAATTTGCTGTTTACACAGTGGTTTGAAACTACTGAGTTTGTCAGAAAGTTTTATTTGTGTGGGGATACTATTACAGAGTTTAGCAATGCATCTCCTGTAACACTATTTCACTTATCTGTGAGTAGCAAGAACTTGTTACTATAACGTAGGTCCTTTGCTGGACAGTAGGGCACTAAGCAGTTTTTTTTTACTGCAAAGCAATTTTCTGGATGATGAATGAGTTTGTGTGCTGTGTGAATATGTTAGGTAGTTGTGCAACCAGTTTAATTGCTTTAAGGTATGACAATGGTGGGTTCTATGAGAGAGACTGGTTGCAAATTTAGCTATTTTATTGTAGCAGGAGGCAAGTTTTATTTGTTTGAGTATTGTTTAAGGTTGTTAGGGTGGAAGCAGCATATAAAAAAATTGGTAGAGTTTTTCTTGCAGTATCTGTAAGAAATCAATTACTTTTGTAAAGGGAGCCTAGTTTTTGATTTGTAGATTTAATGGTATGCAGTATATGCTGGTCATATTTGAGATTGTCATCTGTTATAATGTCTACAAGTTTACTGTGAGTTACAGTTTCAGAGACATTATTATTTGCTGACTTTATGGTGAAAGATTGCTTTTGATTTTGGCATCTTTTTGAGGTAAAAAGCATTAATTTAGTTTTCTTAGAGTTGAGTAGGAGTTTTGATTATTTCAGCCAGGTTTTTACAGAGAAGAAAGACTTTTAGGTAATGTTTGGAGCTTATTTGTTGTTAAGGCTGCACATATTAATGTTGAGTCATTTGCATACTCAACTAAACTAGTATGATGAGGGGAGGTGTGGAGGTTATTAATAAATATATTAAATAGGAGAGGACTCAAGACAGAGCCCTAAGAACCAAAACACTCTCTTCCAAAAAAGGAAGACAGTCTGGTGGTCATCTGCCATTAATAAACTCTAAAACAGAAGGAAGAAACTGTTGCAGAAAAAGGTGAAGTCCCAAGACTGGAAACATTCCCTTATTAGCCTCAACAAAAAGTTGAACTCCCTCATCAAAACCTCCAAAGCCAGCTACGAAGGCAGAACTGCTGAAGACACTAAAAACAACCACAAAGCCTTCTTTAGTTACATCAAGAATCTCCATGGCAATACCCAGATTTGCTCTGAGTTACTCCCACAATGGTACCTCCTATAATGAACCAACAGATATTGCCAACATACTGGCAGACAAGTTCAGTGCCAACTTTATCCCCCCAAAGGACCAATCTCAATACCGGAAGAATACCAGGCACCCTGTATTACTGCAGCACAGGTTAAAGCTGCATTGTCTATGCCCAAGAATACAGCTTCAATGGGACCCGACAATATCTCTGTCTGTGTTCTACATGAATTACAAAGTGAACTGGCACCACATCTGTGTGCTCTGTTCTCTCACAGCCTCACCTCAGGCTTTGACCCTACTGAATGGCACACTGTTACAGTCATCCCTCTCCATAAAGGAGGAGTGACTACAGACCCTGGAAGTTATCGCCCCATTAGCTTGATGAGTCTGATATGTAAGGCTATGGAGCACATCATCATGGACCTGATTAACAAGGATATAGGGAATCTTCAAACTCTAGATCCCATGCAATTTGGTTTTGTGAAAGTTAGATCATGACTGCTCAACCTGGTTGATTTCTTTGAGTCAGTCACCAGAGCGGTGGATGAAGGTAAGGCAGTTCATATAGCCTACCTCGATCTGGCCAAAGCCTTTGATACCATTCCTCACTCAGGAATTATTGATAAACTCACCAAACTAGGCATCAACCCCATATTGTTAGGTGGGTTGCAAATTGGCTCACTGACAGAACACACAGTGTAAAAGTGGCGGACTCAAGTCAGACTGCCGACCTGTCATGAGTGGAGTCCCACAGGGATCAGTCCTGTGTCCTCTCCTGTTTGGCATCTACTTCTCAGAAGTCTAGGCCAACACGGATAGACTCTAGCTGACAAAATGTGCAGATGACTGCAAGCTGGGAGTCATTATTAACTCCCCAAGTGATGCAGACATCCTACAGAAAGGCCTCACTGAGACCAGTGACTGGTGTCAAAACCATGGCCTTAAGCTTAATGCCAAAAAATGCGTCGTCATCCCCTTTGGGGAAAACTCAGTTCCCACTAATTACCACATCAATGGGAGCCCACTGAATGCTGCAGGCATTATAAGAGATCTGAGGTCACAGGTTGACAGTAACTTCTCCTTCGACCACCACACTGCCACTGTAGTCAGAAAGTCCTTCTATGTGGCACATCTCATTACCAACGGTTTTGCATCCAGGAAGAAAGAGTCATTGTTTCTCTCTACTCTTCCCTTATTAGACCAGTCATAGAGTATAATGGCCCATTTGGCATGTACCTCACTGGACACCTGCAACAGCTGCAGAGGCCACAAAAGTACTTCACAAAGAGGATCCTAAGCCTTAAACACATGTCCTACATGGACAGACTCAAAAAACTCCAGCTATTCTCTGTCTCATATTGTCTATTAAGAGGCAATCTCTGCTTGACTGACAAAACCATGTCTGGCCCAGCTCTGTCAGAAATGCTACATCTAAAGAAATCCCAATCCCTCCACACCATACGCTCTGGAGACCTCATCCTCATTACCACAATCAACAGAACATGCTGGAGGGACAGGTTCATAACCCAGAGACTGCCCATGCTCTGGATTAGACTTCCCATACATGTCAAGCAGAGCAACTCACTAGCCCTCTTCAACAGAAATTTTGATGAGTGGATGGGAAATAGAAAGTTCACTCCAATGGCTCTACTTGAGAGACACTGGGAACTAAAGATGGGGCGGCACTATGCCAGGGCACTTCTATGGGCTAGGCTTGTAAAGCCTCCAGGGCCATTAGGTTAGTACACACCTATGAACCCATGAACACCTACTGGTTGAAATGATGAGTAGGTTTGTTGCCTTACAGACAGATAACTAAGTAACCATGACAAGGAGATTTGTGAAAGTTCTATTGAGAAGAGTTGAAAGAATAGTTGCTGGTGTAAGACAGTATGAAATGCCTTTGACAAGTCTAAGAACATGGTGCACACAAGCAGACCATTGCTAAAGGGGCTCCAAAAGTGACAGATGAGGAAATAAAAAAACAAAAATTATAGATTTATGGCAGTAAGGGTTACTGCCAAGGGAGGAGGATTGAAATGGTATGCATTTATTCTCCATTGAAAACTGTTATTATGAAGCTTAAAACAATTTTGGAAGAATAAATTGGCTTTCAGCAGGGAATATTTATAGGTGGGGACTAGAATTTAATTTGCAATAGTGAGGCTGTATCAGGGGGACCTAGAAAGGACAATACAACAAAAGAGGGTAGATTTCTGAATAAATTTATGAAACTAATTGGTATGGAAGATGTGAATTCAGTAGTAAGAACTCACAGAATTTACACATTATTCCTCAAGATACAATAACTGGGCTAGATTAGTGAGAAATGATATTTCACACGAACATGTACATTTATTTGAAAGCTTTGCCACATATCCAACAGCTATTTCTGATCATGCACCAATAAAAAAAAAATAAGATAAAAAATCAAGGTAATGAAGTAAAAATAAGACACTGGTGCTTTCCCACCTACCTGTTAAAAAGAAAGGACTGGGTTGTGAAAATTATTCAGGAGTTACTAGGGAAGATAGAAATATATTCAGAAGTTACAGCTAGCGACTGGGATAAAATGAAAACAGATTTTAAAAACAGGGTGGAAATAAAGAGAAAGAGATATGGTTAATAAATAACAGAAATTACTTAAGAGTGGCTGACAATGATTAAAGTATTAGATTATGGGCAATCTCACAGAACAAGAGGAGGAGCAAACACAGAGTGCTAAAGAGAAAATAAGGGAGAATCAGACAATATGCATGAGTTTATTAAAATTGCAGTTAAGCAACAACTTTTTCATAACAACTCCACAGCACACAAACTTTTAACACAATGACTTAGGCAAGAGAATGTTGAAAGGGTTGTTACCAAACAAAGTGAACTTATAACAAGAAAAATAAACAGAGATCCTAACAAGATTTTACAGATATTCTGGAAATTTCATGAACATTTGTATAAAGCACAGAAATGTGGAAATATTTATGGAAGACTTAATTATGCAAAGGCTAGAGATAGACAAGGCTCAACAACTAACAGTTAAGTCTGTCCATAAGCATATGAATGAGATAAGCTGCAAGTATGTAACAATTATGCAGAAATTAACAATGCTGTTTCACAGTGATTATGTAACCAGTATGAATCCTGGCTGTGATGCTTCCCTTCACAGCCTGCAGGTCCTCCCTTTGTCCCCAGGGATTTCTGTTCGGTGTTCAGGTTTCATCCCATATTTCCAAAACATGCCAAAGATGAGCTGATGATCCATCAAACTGCCTGTAGGTATATGCATGTGGAGTGTGTGTGCCTGTGTGTGTATACATATACATATATTTGTGTGTTTTGTGTGTATTGCAGTGATTGAGTAGTAGAATAGGTCCTGGCTGCCCGCACAAATATGAAATAACATGAGTATTGGAGAATGAATTAGTACATGTAAAATGAAGCAAGACATAAATTTGGGGGGCAGAAACATGGTACTGGCAGAAAAAAAAATAACAGAAAAAGTGGAACATGGAAAAAAATGAGCCAAGGATTAAAAACAGGAAGTAGCTGACAACTGGATGAGAATAAAGCATTTACAATGAAGAAAGTGCATTGCTAGAACTAAGCAAAACACTCAATAGGTGGGACACTAACTGAGAGTAATGTGCAGAGTAATGTGTGCAAAAAATACACTAGCACAATAAACACTAGTCATTTTCTCTATATATTTGTGAATTATCTCTGATGATATCTGTACTGTACTTGAAAAAGGGAATCCATCTCATTGATCTTAAATCATAATTAACTGCGTGCAAGATTCAAAATAATCACTATCAAATCTGGCATTACTGTCATTGGCTTCAATGAGGTTTTACTACACGTGAACTTTGAGTCTTCCAATACTGCATTTATTTACTTATCAAGGGAAGAAATGTGGTCTGAGAAAATACTTCATAATTCTATTAGCATAACTGCAAAATCTGTTAACAAAAAAATAAGAAAAAAAAGATATAACTTTTCACTTGTAAATTACCTACAGAAAAGCATGGAGAACACTGCACTTACCAGTGATGTTCTGCAAAAATATTAGGGGGATATTACGTTGACAGCAGAGCTGTATAAAGTGAGTGCCCTGCAAACAAAATAAAACAAAAATAATCAATACTATTTACAGCATTAACACGTGAGTATTCCCTGTAAGTATTTCTACTTCGGTATATTTAAGCTAAGCAAACTTTCTATAGGGGTCCATTTCTGGGATTTTCACACTTTGCACTAAGTGAAAAAAAAAACAGAGTACCTCTGCCTATGGAGGTCGCAATGTTAGCAATTTGCATTAATGTTCCTGGCATCTGTGTTGTGATCTGTGCTTATAGCTACAATCCCCAATTTCTGACTTTCAACCAAATCAGATAAGCATCCGGTAAAAAATAAAATCTATGGAAAGGTTTACTATATACCATAAAACAAAGAAACATATTGTCTAACTATATACGTGCAGTCATACTTTGGGGGGGAGTGAAAAACTTGCAAATAAGATACAATAAACAAAGGGGATAGAAAAACTAGTGCAGAAGGAATTTATGGCAAGAGTGTGCAGCAAGGAGGTAAAAAGAGAAGACCCACATTTAAATAGGCAAGGCCTGAGACAGGAAATGCCAATATGCAGTGAAGGTTCTTAAGTGAGTGGATGTGGAGTCAGGGTAGATATAAGTCAAGCTAGCTAGCACATGGAGTGAGAGCTGAGACAGCAGGAAGACAAAACTAGAAGTTATGTACTCACCATAACGTTCGATGTATGTAGTCCATCTCATCTCACATTCTTACCCATGGGTTTGGAGCCGAATATCGGCTCAGACTCGGCCAAACTTTTCTAGCTCAAAGTCTTTCCATTGGCTGGGGTAAGATGGTATCCCATGCTGCATTGCTCTATATCCCCAGATCTAGTTTGCTGTGAACACCAACAGTCATACTCCATGCAAAACAACACACAAGGAAAGGAAGAACAAACCAAGAGTGAAGGGAGCTCTGAAAACCAGTCCTAACCTCCAGATCCTCCAGAAAGGGGAAGGTGGGGGGGGGTAAGTAAGAATGTGAGGCGAGATGGACTACATACATCGAATGTTATGGTGAGTACATAACTTCTTGATGTTATGTAGTCCAATCTCGCCTACATTCTTGCCCGTGGGACAGCGTCCCCAGCACCTAAATCCTGGGAGGCTCATTGGAAAATACTCCTGAGCACTGTGGAACCAAAGGAAGACCTGCCCCTAGATACCACGTCCAACTTGTAATGAGTAACAAAAGTGTGAGGAGATGCCCAAGTAGCCGCAGCACAAATATCATCCATAGACAATCTGGCCTGATAGGCTGCAGATGTAGATACAGATCGAGTAGAGTGAGCCTTGACCGGGAACAGTAGATCTTTACCCCCTGAAGAATAAACGAAAGGGATGCAACTGGATATCCACCTGGACAGAGTGATTTTGGAGACAGGAGACCCAATTCTGTTTTCTGAAAAGGAAACAAACAACTGATCAGATTTTCTGAGATCTTTGGTTCTGTGCAGATAAAAACGTAATTGTCTGTGTACATCCAATTGATGAAATTTAAATTCTGCCTTGTTTGATAACTGGGGAAAAAACACTGGCAACTCAATAGATTGATTAAGATTAGTGACAGACACCACTTTGGGATGAAAGGAAGGGTTCAGTCTGAGAGAAACCCTGTCCTTATGAAAAATCAAGTATGGGGGTTTTATAGAAAGAGCTTGAATCTCTGAAACGTGTCTGGCTGATGTGATGGCTACTAAAAAGACAGTCTTCCAGGTCAAGAATTTTAAATCACAAGTAGCTGCAGGTTCAAAGGGTGGTGAAGTAAGAGCCTGTAGAACAAAGTTGAAATCCCAAGGCATGATAGGCTCCAAAACAGGAGGACGGAGTAACAGAGTGCCCTTCAGGAAAGCCTTACAGAGTCTGTGAGCCATCAGGCTAGGCTCATTAGCAACATGAAAGTTAGAAATCGCCGCCAATTGGACCTTTATGGTGGCGGATGCTGAGCCCTGACGAAAAAGCATAGACAAGAACTCCAAAACAGAAGCAATTGGAGCTGTGTACGGGTCAATCCCTTGGGTATGAGCCCAGATTGAAAATCTCTTCCATTTGCTGGAATAAATCTTCCTAGTAGAGGGCTTATGAGAGGAAGATAAAATATGAACTACCTCCGGTGAAAAATGATGAAGCCTAACTAATGACGGAAGTGGAGTAGCCAGGCTGTCAACTGGAGGGTCTGCAGAGAGGGATGGAGCTGCCCTGACATGTGTATCAGTAAATCTGGTTGTGGGTCCAGAATACAAGGCGCGTCCACGACGTAGGGATGGAGAAAAGGGAACCAAACCTGACGAGGCAAGTGTGGGGCAATCAGAATCATTCTGCTTCCCAAGGACTGCGCTTTCTGAATCACTTTTGACAGCAAGGGAACCGGAGGAAAGGCATATAGCACACCAGAGGGCCAATCGTGGACTAGAGCATCCCTGGGTGACTCCCCCTGAGGGGGGATCAACGTGAAGTAGCTGTTGCATTTGGCATTGAGTGGGCTGGCAAAAAGGTCGCAGCAAGGCTGACCCCATCTGCGGAAGATCCATTCAGCAACTAGACGGTTCAGGGACTACTAGTAAGGCATCAGAATAGCTCTGCTTAGCCTGTCTGCGATCACGTTGGACTTCCCCGGAATGTGCATTGCCACCAGAAAACATTGGGAAGACACTGCCCACTGCCACACTCGCATGGCCTCTCTGCACTTGGTTCCTCCCTGCTTGTTCAGATACAACACCACTGACATATTGTCCGAGTGGACTGCAATAGTCCCGAGAGGAAGAAAGCTCTGAAGTGCCTGCAACACAAGTAGCACAGCTCTCATCTCCAGGACGTTAATATGCAAATGTATCTCGTGCTCTTGCCATGTGCCTTGGGCTGTCCTGCCTAGATAATGCCCCCCCAATCTGGGAGGCGTCCGTGGTCACCGTGGCAATCGGGGGCGATGGAGCAAAGGATTTCCCCGTGTCCAGATTGTTGGTGCAAAGCCACCAACTGAGATCCTGTTTGCACCTGTCCGTGAGTAAAATAGGGTGAGAAAGTGGAAGCCTTTGGAGAGACCACTGAGCAAAGAGGAGCCATTGAAGGATCCTCATGTGTAATCTTGCTAGAGGGACTAACATAATTGTCGCAGCCATAGTCCCCAGGAGTTGGAGAACCCATCTTGCCTTCGCTCTTCTCAGAGGGAGCAGGGCAGGAACTTGTTGCTGTAAGGCTCTGATTCTTTCCTGTGGTAGAAACGCCTGCATTTGAACGGTGTCTAGTTCTGCACCTATAAAAATGACATGCTGTGAGGGCAACAAGGAGATTTTTCCTAGTTCGATGTTATGCCCAACTGTTAACAGAGAGTGATGGTGGCGTCCCTGGTCTGAATTAGTAGATGCCTGGTGGTGGCAGTGAGGAGCCAGTCGTCCAGATAAAGAAACACTTGGAATCCTTGACGTCTCAGGTGAGCCGTCACCACCGCCATACATTTGCTGAACACCCTGGGGGCTGTGGTGAGACTAAAGGGCAGGGCTCGAAACTGAAAATGACTGGCTCCCAGCCGGAAGCGTAGGTGACTCCTGGATGCCCTGTCCATTTTGATATGGTAGTAAGCATCCTTGAGGTCGATGGAGCACATCCATTCTTCTTTTCCCAATAATGGGAGAATTGGCTGCAATGTGACCATACGGAACTTGGACTTTTGTACATGGTTGTTCAATCGGCTGAGATCCAATATGGGTCTCGGGTCCCCTGTTCTTTTTGGCACCAAAAAATAATCTTGAGTAAGTCCCTA
Organism: Protopterus annectens; assembly: GCF_019279795.1. Lineage (NCBI taxonomy): Eukaryota > Metazoa > Chordata > Ceratodontiformes > Protopteridae > Protopterus > Protopterus annectens. Next base: position 415,737,313 of record NC_056730.1, on the reverse strand, counting down.
ATCCGATCTGGTCTGAGGAGACATGCTGGATGGCTCCTTTTTCTAGCAGCTTTGAGACCTCTGAAGCCACGTAATCCCTTTGACTGGGTGGAACGTCCGGGATTTTCCTGACTGGAGGGGGATCTGACGAAAGGGGGATGATATAACCTCCAGAAATTATTCGTAAAACCCATTGGTCCTGGGTGATGTTTTGCCAGGCCTCCAGCTATAACGATATTTGACCCCCGACTGGCTCCGGAAACGCACAGTCGGGCCTCCCATCAGGATGGTAGGGAGAACCGCGAAAGGAATTGCGGTCTCCCGAGTTGCGAGGACCTCCTCTGCCTCTAGGGCAACGTCCTCCTGAATAACCTCCCGCTCCTCTGCCTCTGGAGGGGGGTTCACCTTGTGCACCGGGAAAAAAACCTCTGTGATTTTTTGAACCACATTTTTCCACCCCTCTGGGCCTTGGGATAAGGCCTAGAGGGAAGGAAAAATGGACCCCTACAGCAGGCAGAGTTTTTCCCTCCTGCTCGCACCTGGTGAGGGTGTCTTTCACCTTGGTTCCGAACAAAAAGGAACCATCAAAGGGGGCATCGGTGAATGAAGACTTGAAGGCCTCCACGAAATGACAAAGGCGCATCTAGGCCTGCCTCCTAAGGGCGAGTTCTGAGCTTGCTGCCCTACTCGCTCCCTCAGCTGCATATGAAATCAGCCTCATGGAGGAGTTAACGATGGAATTGAGGGTAGACATCTGGGCATTAACCGTCTGGGCCACGTTACCCATGAGAGTATCTCCAAGCTCCTTGAGGAGATCTCTCTGGAGCCGTGTAAAGTGAGATAAGTAGCTCAGCGACCGTAAGGTAAAGGTTGCTGAAGAGAGGGTACGCTTCCCGTACCGGTCCATGGTCCTAGACTCCTTGTTAGGAGGATGGACAGAGGAAGAAGTCATGGCTAATTCCTTCTGGGTGGCCACTGCCACCACCATGGCATCCACAGGGACTCCCCCTTGGACAAAAATTCCTTACCCAAGGGAGCAGACAGAAATTTATTGGGTCTCCTGGGGACAGGTTCCACAGAATCAGGGTTCTCCCACACCCTCTGACAAATCAAATCCAGGAGCTCGTCGAAGGGTGGGGACACCCAGGAGGCAGAGGGCTGAGCACCGAAGGCCTTCAGGAAGACAGACTCCTCCTCGGAGGGGGCTTTGGATGGCCAGTCACCTCATTGTTTCAATATCACTAGGATGTCAGAGAAAGAAACATCCTCAGAGGATGACTTGGGGGACCCCTCCGATTCCTCAAGGTCAGTAACTGAGGTGAGAGACTCATCCTGGGAGTCTATGTGCTTCCACTTGCACGTTTTCTTTCTAGGGGGCTCCTCAGGCAAACACTCTGCGGGGCCCTCAGAAACTTGGGGACCACTCGTGGGGGTACCCTGAGGCCTTGGGGCTCTGCTGCCTTAAAGATAGGTGGTGATCAGAGACCCGCACCGGAGTGGTAGGGGACAGAATGACCGACCGCATGATGTCCCTGATGATCTGGCCAGCGCACTCCGCATGGCCTCAAAGGCTGGCCCCCCCCAAATCCAAAGAACGACCAGCTTCCGAGGCTACGACAGGAGTCGGGGTTCCCCGAGCCAAAGCACCGAGAGGAAGACTAGGAACCAGAAACTGTCCCGAGGCCTCTCCCTCAGGCCCAACCGAAGAATCCTGAGTCCTGAATCCCGTGGACGGCGCTGACGTCGGCACCGATAAGCCAGGAGGGGCCATCGGAACCAACTTGGAAACATCACACAGAGCTTAGCACTCCGGCTCCAAAGGCTGGGATGCGCTCGGAGGAGGAAGAATCGAAGTAGGTTGCAGGATGGGCTCCGGAGCCGACTGGGACGGAGCCGAGAACAATTTAGCCAAAACCGGTGATTGAAGGAGTCTCTGCACCACCCTATCAACATCCACATCCGATAGTGTCCTGGAAGAGTTGGAGGATAGGGAGGGAAATCGAGATCTCCTCTCAGCTGATACTTGCCTAATACTGGGCAATCGGCTCCGAATAGGTTCCATCATCACAGACACTTCCTGCGGCCCCGAGGACAGTGGAGCCGAGGATGTCGAAACTAATTTAATTACTTTCTCCGGTGGCTCTGAGGAGACTGACGGAGCCGGAGACCTCTTTTTTGATTTAGTGGATCTAGGTTTTGAGCTGGAAGCAGATTCCATACCCTCTTCGAACGAGGATTTCAAAAGTCCCTTCAGAATTAACTTATTCTTTCTTTCCTGAAGTACCCTAGGACTGAATGCATGACAGAAGATGCAAGACTCCTGCAGATGGATTGCTCCCAGACAATAAACACATACTAAATGCCCATCGGTAATGGACATTTTATAGCCACACTTTGAGCATTTCTTAAAGCCCGAGGGCTTGTGCTCATTCAAATCTTTAGACATCTTAAGAAAATACCACAATCACCAAGACAAAGATCACAGGTACTGAACCGACTGGCAAAAAACAGTCACAAATACACCACACTGAGCGCAGGAAAACTACCACTAGCCAACTTTAACAAAAACAATCCTCTGATACACACACACACAAAGGGGACTAAGACTAAAACCTCTAATTTAAATGGTTTTAGACCAACAGTAAAACATACATGAAGGGGACTAAGACTAAAACCTCTAATTTAAACGGTTTTAGACCAGAAGTTAGAAAAAACAGGGAAGCAAGGGGACAGTCTAGGTCCTCTAACTGAAACAGGCCTAGCCCGTTGGAACAGCTAGTGGGATACCACAAAAAACAATCACACACACACCAAAATTTTTTCACAAATAACACCAAACTAGGAATAGCTATTAAAATAGCTTTTGTTTGTAATAACTTCTCTCAGGAAGAAGAAGAAAAAAGGTACTTAGCCACAACCAACAGCGAGACCATGTCCGAGCTACACGAGCAGCAAATGAGATCTGGGGATATAGAGCAATGCAGCATGGGGTACCATCTTAGCCCAGCCAATGGAAAGACTTCGAGCTAGAAAAGTTTGGCCGAGTCGGAGCCGATATTTGGCTCCGAACCCACAGTTAAGAATGTAGGCGAGATTGGACTACATAACATCTCCTATTCACCCATGGAGGTAGGGCTGAGTGCCTCTCACCCAAAGTTTAAGTACACAATCCTGAATCCTGTGAGGTTCCCTAGGATGATTGCACTATCTTCCTCTTCCTGCTTTAGAAAATATCTGAATGTGTAGGGGTAGCTTTACAAAATGTGCTACTACTCCCAAGTCTGTACAACATTAGTTTACACTGAAAAATTATGCTCAGAATTCTGCATTTGTGAAAGTCAAGCAGGATTCACACAACTTTCTGAGTTTGAAAACTGTGTGTGCCCTGATGACTTTATTTACTGATGCATATAGGCTTCCTGATAGTGTTACACTACTACGTGAAACACTGGGAGTAAATTAGAGCTTAATTAAAAGATATATATTGTATCAAATACTTGTGTTTGTTTACTAAGTTTGTACTCCTACACAGGATCTGAAAATGGTCCAGTAGGAACAGTGCCCTAGTCTGGTTAATAAATACAAATAAAATAGATAAGGCATTGTGTGTCTAAGATGCAAGCTTCAAACAGTTTTATTCTACATATGTACAGCAGACACTGGCATGTATCTAGCCATTTAGAGTCTACATACAGCCTCAGCAAATTCCCAAAGGCCTCTATCAAAATGTCTAAAGCGGGTTTATATTGCAACATCGAATGCTAAAAACAGTGAACGATGTTTCATCGACACATTTTCAGCGAAAGCTGAAAATGTCGAATCCACAGAACAGCGAATTCTTTCCTAGGGAAAGAAATCGCTGTTCCAGCCCCCGGAAAAAAAAAAACATTAAACACTTCCAAACATATACACACATACCCTAATCCTAATTCTACCCCCCAAAAAACCAGTAAACAACTAAATACACATATGCACATAACCCAACCATACATTTAACGAAAAAAAAAACAGTAAACATTTTAAACCATATACACTTACCTTAACCCGCACCCTAACCCTAAGGTCAGTAACTCTCGCACATTTACATAAACAGTTCCAAACACATATACACTTACCTTAACCCTAATTCTACCCCCCCCCTAAACAAAAGTAAACAGCTGAAAACACATACACATGTAACTCAACCATACATCTAACACAAAATATAAAACGGTAAACACTTTCATACATATGCGCTTACCTTAACCCGCACCCTAACCCTAAGGTCAGTAACTGTTGCACAATCACGCTTGGGAGCTATACCGGACAAGGGACCACACTACACTTCAGAACATGGCAAAACAACGAAGCGGTCAAGCGACTTCTTTCCCAGGGAAAGAATTCGCTAAACAGCCGCTTCGCTGTTTTGCCTGTTGCTCTACAAGTGCCGACGAAAACGCATTCGACAAAATGCGTTTTCATTGTACGCATAGGAATCCATCTAAAGCATCCTTGCTTTTAGACTAAGCCGTAGACTGAAACGAGGGAAAGTTTGATTTAGTTACAGCTGCAAACTTTCCGTTCAGACCACAGAGGGATAAAGATGTTATACCACAGAGGGATAAAGATGTTAAATCTACGCAAGACCAGTATGACTACAATGCACTGCAACAGCAATAAAATCACTAAAACCTTCAAGGAGTTAAATATATAAAAAAATATGCTGAGGAAGAGGATACTTACTGAGGATGATTACAAGATGAAAGTCACAAAGCAAAGCTATAACCACTGCTCTTAGGTTCATAGGTTCATACTAGGCTATCTGCCCTAGGGCATTTATAAGCCAAGCCAGAATGTGTTTGGCTTTCGCCACCCATTTTAAATTTATTTTGATATGCCCTTTTTCGAGGTTAGTATACTGTGCCTCTGTCTAACAGTGACACAGAAGTGATACCCGGGGTAAACCTACGATCTCCCATCCACTCATCAAGATTCCTCTTGAAGAGAGTCAATGAGGGACTCTGCCTAACCTGGACTGGGATTTTATTCCAGAGTGAAGGGAGCCTCTGGGTTATGAATCTGTCCCTCCAGCATGTCCTATTTATTTCAGTGCTGAGGTTCAAGTCTCTCAAGCGCCGAGCTCGATGGGATTTGGATTTTCTGAGTTGCAGCATGTCCATTAATTCGGGTTGGACATGGCTTTATATGTCAGGCACAGATCGCCTCTGAACAGGCGGTATGCCACTGAGTAGAGCTGGAGTTTCTTTAACCGGGCAGCATATGGCATCTGTTTGAGCCCTTTGATCCTCTTGGTGAGGTACTTTTGGGGTCTTTCCAGTTGCTGCAGGTGTCTGGTAAGGTACATCCCAAAAGGAGCATTGTACTCAATTATGGGCCTGATGAGGGATGAGTAAAGAGGCACGATGATCTCCCCTGATCTAGATGTGAATCCCTTCATGATTAGGTGGGCTATATAAAATGTTTTTCTAACCACTTTGGCCACGTGGTTGTCAAATGAGAAATTGCTATCAACTTGGGTCCCCAGGTCCCTAATTACTTCTTCTGTACTTAATGGATTACCACCTATGTGGTAATTTGTGGGCACTTTGTTTTTGCCAAAGGGGATGACTATACACTTTTTGGCATTTAGCTTGAGGCCATGGCTCTGGCACCAGTTGTCTGTTTCTGTGAGGCCCTTTTGGAGAATGCTTGTGTCGGCTGGAGAGTCGATTATGGCGCCCAGTTTGCAGTCATCTGCGAACTTGGTCTGCCACAGTCCTTCTGTGTTGGCCTGTACCTCCAAGAAATATATACCGAACAAGAGAGGTCCCAGGACTGAGCCTTGTGGGATGCCACTTGTAACTGGTTTGGAGTCTGACATGGCTCCAGCAATTCTAACCATGTGGGTTCTGTCCTTGAGCCAGTTTGCAACCCATCTAGTGACATACGGGTTTATATTTAAGCTGGTGAGCTTATCTATAATGCCCGAGTGGGGTATTGTATCGAAGGCTTTTGCGAGGTGCAGGTAGGCTGTGTGGACCACCTTCCCCTCGTCAATGGCCTTGGTGACTGTTTCAAAGAAATCAGCCAGGTTTAAGAGGCAGGATCTGCCCTTAACAAAGCCAAACTGGGTAGGATCCAGTGTCTGTAGGTCCCCAATATCTTTATTTATGAGGTCCATGATGACCCTTTCCATAGCTTTGCAGACCAAGCTAGTCAGGCTTATGGGGCGATAGTTTCCAGGATCCATTGAGGCACCACCTTTATGGAGAGGGACCACTGCTGCTGTACGCCATTCTTTGGGCACATATCCTGTAGTAAGGCTGAGATTGAACAGTAGTTTTATGTTTGGGTTTAGCTCTTCTTGGAGTTCATGTAGGATGCAGCCCGGGACACCGTCTGGTCCCATTGATGCTGTGTTTTTTGCTTTGGAGAGGGCGGCTCTTACCTGAGCATCTGAGATGTCAGGGGCAACACTCTGCTGGGATAGATATTTGCCCTTTGGTGGGGAGGGGGAAGTTTGCTGATCCTGTCAGCTAGGATGTTGGCAATGTCTGTGGGTTCGGTGTATTTTTTGTCATTTTGGACTAATTCTGAGCATATCTGGGAATTCCCATCCAGGTTCCTAACATAACTAAAGAAAGCCTTGTGAGTATCCTTAGTGTCCTGTGCAATTTTTCTCTCGAAGCTGGCCTTAGACAATTTTATGAGTGCCCGTAGTTTTTTGCTAATACTGATCAGTGATGCCTTCCCTTTTTGGGATTTTGCTCTATCATTTAGTAACTTCCTCCTTCTATTGTATAGTTTGTTTATGGCTGGGGTCCACCAGTCAAGACGTCTGCCTTTGGAGGATTGGGTCTTGGTTTTATTTGGGATCGCATGATCCATGCATTCCTGAAGGTGTTCATAGAATGCATTTATAAAGGATTCTGCGGTCTGGGCCGTATAACTAGACAGGTGCTGTCACGGCATTACCAGCATTATAGGGTGCTTGCTCTCTAGGAACTAGATCCAATCTTACATCAACTGAACATTTAGGTTCTGTGGTCATTGCATCTTACATTATTACTATCAATTATTTATGTTTTAAACTTGTAAATGAAATAATGGATTGTACTAACAAGGACTTTTTTTCCCTTCAGATACCCAGTGAATATCTGCAGTATTTCTGCTGAAAGCAAAACATTACAGTTCAATGGAATGTGGGATTTATCAGTTTCTTCAATTATTTACCTTGCACCTACATGTGTACACATGGAAACTGCAAGGACACAGGGAATCAATTGCACATCTAACAGATTAGGGCTAAAATGTGCTATGGTGAACTGTTACTTCGATCCTTATTTCTTTTTATTTTACATGGTTACTATTACTTTGATTTAGAAATGAGATGAACTGAGGGTCAGATTGAGGTTACTGTGTGAGTAGAACATGGGAAACTGTATGGCCTTCCAATATTAATACTTTTATTAATAAGAGTCGAACTACATATTCAGCTCCATCGCTGTACGGGGATAAAGTCCTGACTATAACCCAAGAGATCCAAGCTTGGGTAACTCTTGCAGCTGGCAAAGAAGACAGAAGAAGGGGGGACACATATCTAGGTGCTGAGATTGAAAATTTAGTGGGAGAGCTGGCTTAAAGGTGGCAGAGCATCCTTAAGGGGTTATGTCACTTGCAAAAGTGAATGACATGCCCCCTTTGACATCCACTGCACTCTACAGCCCTGGGACAGTTACAGACATGTGCAGAAGGCTTTCAGCCTTAAAGCCGAAACAACAACCCTAACTCCAATTGTTGATGGCTCCAAATCCCTAGCTCTCAGTTTTGCCTGATTTTGAAGAATGTCCTTGATTTTGTCACATAATCTTGACCTTTCCATCATATTTGTTGATATTCTGGTAGATATCTGGGGATTACAGTCAGTCAATAATACTAGACATTAGAGTTTCATACACCTTACTCTTCAGAATTTCCATGCTGATGCAACTGTTGTTGTTAACATGTTGATTCCAGAAGAATAATATTTTCAAACTGTCCCTGAAAATTTGTGCCTTTACTCCTCCCCCTATTACATTTGGGTTTGTCCACAATTCTTGATGAAATAAGTTAAGAGTTATGCTCTAGTCTCCACTGCACAAACTTCATCTCTTGGAGTGATGAATGGGTTGTGTAAGGCAATAAGGAGAAGAAACCATGAAGGTGATGGGTATCAAGACAGGGAGATAAAAACAGAAGAAATGCTGAACTGCAGGGCAGCTGTGGTTTCTGACAGATTGGGAGTGGGCATATTAAGTTGTTGTTGTGTCTTTTGGCTTTTCCCTGTAAGGGGTCGCCACAGCGGAACTCCGGTCCGCTAATGATTGGCAGTGGATTTTTACGTGACGAGTTGCCAGCCCTGACACACAACCTTCAACGAAGGTACGCCCATTCACGCATGTCTCCACACAGAAGACGCTCTAGCTAAGAATCGAACAGGACAACGTCTTACTGTGAGGCGACAATGCTACCGCAGCATATTAAGTCTGGTTACTAAACTGAATTATGGGTGAAGAATTGGAGATAAGAACTGTTTAAAAGTGAAATTTTACATAATGGAGCAAACACAGATATAATATAAATACGAGTTAATGGAATCAGAAACATAGAGTAATGAAGCAGAGAGCTGATGAGGGTGAGGTAAGGAGTTTTGTTACACCAAGTAGCAGGTTGCAAGTTCAAGCTGATCAAGAGTTGACGAAAACCCTTGCTACCTCTTCTTTATAACTGTTTCTCTCACCTGTGTAGTAATGTATTGTATGACACCTTAAAAGCAACTTGTATTACTTGTTTTGTATTTCCTGAGCTGCAGCTGAAATGGGTCCTTTATGGATCACTCCACTACCCCCCCGGTAACAAACATAATAAACTAAAATAAATATACAAACCATCAACTGGTCTAAGCAGAGAGAGCACTACAAGCGGTTTGTGAACAACCAGTTATTCCAATGCAGGAAAAGTAGGAGACTACTGCACTACAAAACTGCCACCAGCATCAAAATCCATTTGAGAGACAAAATAAGATATGATAAATGCATCAAAAAACAAGCATATGAGATTTGGGAGACATAAACTGAAAGGTGAATATTTTAATCCAGCAAACAGTGATTGAAACTGTAGACTCATTTAAGGACCTGGGTATATGGGCAGATCCAGCTCTTAGTTTTTCTAATCATATCAACCAATTGGTTAATGATATTTATAGAACTGTAGGTTGTATAAAACGATTTATAAAGTCTAGGAAATCAGAAATGATGAAGTCATTCTTTATTAGTTACATTAGACCCAAACTTGAGTATGGAATAACAATATGGAAACCTTATAAATAAACAAGCATGAGTGTAACCGCGGTGGTGGTGCTGCGGTAGCATTGTCGCCTCACAGTAAGACGCTGTCTGGTTCAATTCTCAGCTAGAGCGTCTTCTCCGTGCAGACATACGTGAATGGGCGTACCTTCATTGAAGGTTGTGCGTCAGGGCTAGTAACTCGGCACGTAAAAATCAACTACCAATCATTAGCGGGCCGGAGTTCCGCTGTGGTGACCCCTAACCGGGAAAAAGCTGAAAGACACAACATAAGTAAACAAGCATGAGTAAACTGGAAAGAGTACAGCAGAAATATACCAAGGGCATCCATGGATGTGAAAATTTAAGTTATTATGAAAAACTAAAGTATCTGAACTTGTATAGTTTCTTTTATAGATATCAAAGAGGAGATCTTATTCAGGTATATTGTGCATTTAGAGACAACTATCTCTGGGAATGTTTGAGGTATCAAAAAGTACTAGAGAATCATCAGACAACCTACGTAGAAGATTCTATAGGAATGAGAAGTGTACTAATTGGTTCTCTGAGAGAGTATCTGATGCGCAGAACAGACCACCAAATTACATCAAAATGAGTACTAATTTAGATATTTTTGAGAAAAGCCTGGATACTTACCATGGGAACAAGTGTTTTGGTATACTGGCAGGCTAGAAGGGCATTAATGCCCATGCTTGAAATATTTTTATGTATAAATGTGTTGTCAACAGTCTGACAGCATCTTTTACTGAAGGAGTACATTTCCAAGAAACTTTGTAAACTCCTAGATGACCCAGATTTATCAGTCAAGCACATAAAAAGCTTTGTGGGAGAATGAATATATGTATATGCATATGTTTGTGTGTCTCACACACACACACACACACACACATATATATATATATATATATATATATATGTGTGTGTGTGTGTGTGTGTGTGTGTGTGTGTCGGACAACCAATCAAACAGACACAATGTCAACACCTGTCTGGTCAACAGCATTTGGTTGATGCATGCAGATGGTCAACAGATGTGTGAGATCAACATGCCGAGTAGAGGAATATATTCCTTTCCCTGGGGATTGTGCAATCTTGAAGTTAGTGTGTATATGTAATGAGCAGGGGGCGAAGGGTGCAGGGGAGACTGCACCCCCCCACCGGAAAAACATTTGTCATTGGTTTAGTCCACTCTGGGGTTATCTGCAGAGCATGCACAGAGCATATCAAAATTTGTTAATTCGACATTTTAATGTCAGTCTCCTGGGTGTCAGCATTGTGTCCACTCCATTGGGTGTCGGACAGGCAACAGAAGTGACATACATTATAAGTGACTGTAACATTTAAATAACAAAGGGCTGCTTTGTTAAGTTTAATATGAAATGTAAATGACCTTACAGGCAGAGGTGAAAAGTAGAGAGTTACTGAACTGAGTTAATAAATGTAAGGTGCTAATTTTTATTTTGCAGCAGATGCATTGAGGTTGAAATGAACATACGGGTTTAACATAAAAAGAAGCCTTCAGTGTAGATTTTCAGCAGAATATCAAGGGCAAAGGAAAAGGAATGTTATTATATTGATAGGAACAGGTGTTTGAACACTGATAGAAGAGGGGAAAAAAGATTAATGGAAGATTTTTAGCAGTGAGAGGTATGCTGTCAAGGAAAGAGATCTAACACTGATGGGCATCTATATTCCCTCTAAAACTGTAGTTATGCAGCTATGAAATTTTTTGGTAGAAATAAGTTTTCTGCAGGGCATTTTGTTTCTTGGCAGTGACTGGAAATTGGTATGTAGCAGCAAAGATGTGTTAAGGGGCTATAGAAGGAAGACATTTAAAGAAGTATGTAAAAGAATTTGGTATGGGGATGTTCATTCAGTAGCAGCAGTTCAGAGAGATTTTACTCATTTGTCTCTAAGTTAGAAGAGCATGTACATTTGGTTGAAAGTACTGAGATATATCCAGTAAAAAATGACGATACACCTACAACAGCAAAGATAAGATGCAAGGAACTGATAAAAAAAGAAAGGCACTTGCATTTTCCTAAATATTTATTAAAAAGACGAGAATTTAAGAAATGGGTAGTAAGTAAAGTTTGTCCATTATTATGGCAGATACACACCATTCCAGAGAGATTTTAAAAGTATAAAGGAATTAAGGGAGAAAGAGATGAGGGAGAAAAGTAATAAAAAAAATATTTAGAAGGATTCGAAAACGGTAAAATGCTGCAGAGGAGCAGTAGGTTTACAGAGCAGAAAGTTGGACAACTGCAGAGTTATACGAGCATAATAAGTGAGTATTTGGACAACATGCATAGGTTTAGGAAAACTGTCAAACAGTTGTTTCTTTACAATAAGCACAGACATATTTAGACATAGGAAAAAGAAAGTGGAATGAGCTAAAACTCAGGGATGCTGTGACAAGTTGGCTAACAAATCTTGCAGCGATAACAGAGACTTTTTTTCCTCCCTGCAGCATATCATCAGCTGCCAAAGCTCATCTCCTTATTCACTGGGTCTGCCTAACCCAAATTAACCTCTCCTGTGCTTGACCCATGTCAAGGGCCAATGAAGAGATTGAGGATGAAGGTGGAGCATCACATTGCTGTTGGAGAGTGGTGCCCTAACTTCCGTCCTCATGGCAACCTTGCAAGCTCAGCAACTTCTGCCCTTGAGAAGTGCATCTGTGCTTCCTTGTGTGAGCAACCTCCAGACTCAGGGGCTCACTGCTTATGCAGCATGGACTTCTCCAGGGTTGTATGCTGCTTACTACAGCAAGCCTAGGCTTAGGCTGCCTCCCTCCCCCCTGGAAAGGCCAGCTGACACTGGCTACTCACTCCCATCCTTCCCCTGCAACCCTTTCCATTGTCCATCCTGCTGATTGAACACAGGTCATCTGGGGCACAATAAGAGCTTTATCTCTCTGCACCACATGGCCGCTCACAATAATAAAGATATTTTGGATAATGTATCAACATTTACACAAGGCAGAGGAGTGGGGAAACCAGGAAGAGATACACTGAAACAGTGAATATTCCAAAGCTTGCTGAAGTTGAAGCTCAGCAGTTAACAGATAAGATAGATAATTATAAAAAATGTGATGTATAATCAAGCAACAGTGAACTCAACATGAATGGATGCAATTCCCATAAAAATACAGAAGCTAGGAGGAAGGAGGGTGTTGAAAATTTGGAATGCAATGTTTAATAATGTTATCAAAGAGGGAAGAATACCTGCATCATGGAAGAAGGCAGTGGTCACAACAGTACCAGAGGAGAGAGGCATCCTGTAAACCCTATCTCATACAGACCACTTTCAATTCTAAATCATAACTACAAAGTGTTATAGTCTATATCATCTAAGGAAATGAAAAAAAATGTTATCAAAGTAGATAGATATGGATAAGTATGAGTTTGTGGAAGGGAGGCAAACATTTTATAACATTAACAGAGTGATAAGTCAAAATTAGAATATAAAAAGCTCCATTACTGTTGATTACTTGTGAAGCAGGAAAAAAATTAGATATGGTTTGCTGGGAATTTTTGAGTTGGGCGATGTCAGCATTTGCATTCTCAAACAGCAAAAGAGAGTTACTGTGGATAGCATATGACAGATTAGAGGGAAAAATAAAGGTGTGAGGGGAGTCCTTTCTCAGTTTAAATAGAGGGACTGTGTAACGAATCATTTAGCAAAAGTAAATTCACAGCCAATCACATACCAAATAAAAACAAAATCCAAAATCCAACAATAACATCACCAAAGCGGTTGAAACCCATCTTAATGTGGGAGTATGGTGGGTTGGTGCTGCCACTAAGGCAGTGAGGAATTTAAAAAACTACCGTTACAGATAGGTAGGACTTATGCAACCGCACTATGTTCATCATTCTTACTGCCTCAGTGGCATTTTGGGTAGATTCCCAAAACTTACCTTACACAGTAGGTGGAAAGATAAGAATCCAGGAGCCTCTGGAGAATGATCCTGGAAAAATCTTCTCTGGACCTTGTAAAGGAATCCAATTTTTGTGCTTTATGAAGGAATGAACACAGGACCAGGCTGCTGAATAATTTTCTAGAATCCACCCTTTTCCAATATGCCACTGAAGAGGATAATGCCTTAGTCAAGTGAGGCTTGACCTTGCCTAGAAAAGATTTACTATGGTGGGAATAACAAAAAACAATTGCAGAGGACAAGCATTTATAATAGTTTCTTAGAGACAGATTGACTTTTATTAGCCCCTGCATAGGAGACAAACAGCTATTCAGCATTCCTAAACATCTTTGTTATGTCAAGGTAGTATATGAGTTGCCTGTTCACATCTAAGGTATGCAGAATCTTTTCTTCTTTTTTTTTTTTTTTTGATCAGGACAGAACACTGGGAGGAACTTCTAAGATGGCTGCACACTGAGTAACAGCTTAATTTCAGCTCTCCCACTGTGAAAACAGAAACTCAGAGGAGACTGCCACTGAACTTGCCTTTTTAGTAAATTTCAGTAACTGGCTAGTAAGTGCACTGCCTGGGTGCCAACAAAAAAAAGAAATTCAGAGAACCTGAAAGAAACTCAATCACAAAAGGTGAGGAGAAAACATTGACTAAGAAGAATTCTGCAGCTGTTCAGAAAAAAAGCACTGCAAGCTCTAGCTTTGTTGCAAGGCATGACTTCCAATAACCTAGAGGAAATAAATAAGTCAAATGTCCTGAGAGCTGATTAAAATAAATAAAACAATGAACGAGTATATCAACTTAAATAACAAAAGGCTGGAAAAAATGAAAGAAGCTTTAAACTGATATTCAGATGAGGTGATAAAACTGCAAAAATCAGAGGTCAAAGCGAAGAAAAGGATGGCTGAATATCAGACTGCTCAAGAAGAGATGCTTCAAAAAATAACAGAAGTAGAGGACAGAGCACATAGGGAAAACCTGAGATTTTCTGCTGTACCAGAGAAGCTGGAAGGAACAGAGCGCATTAATTATGTGAAAGCACAAATAAGCAACTGAACTTGTATTACACAGCAAGAAATGTTAATTGAAATGGCACATCATGTGTCTGCTCCAAACCTGGCCATGAGAAAGCTACCTATACCTTTAATAGCAAAAATGCAATCCCACCAGTAGAAAGAGTGGATTGTGGCACAACTGTGGCAGAATGTCTTCTAGTTATTAAGCACACAGAGAAACTATGACAGAGAAACCTTTTCCAATGTTTCAAAGGAAAGTGTTTGAGAGAGAGAAAAAAACAAAATAGGTAGCTTTCTCATGGCCAGGTTTGGAGCAGACACATGATGTGCCATTTCAATTAACAGATCCAGGCCTGCTGAATATAGCTTTGTTTATATGCTTGTTGTTTGTTTGCTTGTTATTTCCCTGGAACGCTAATTCCACCTAATCTGCTTTTCAGCTTCTGTGGATCACTAGTGATATCTGCATTGCTTACTGTACTTATTTCCTTGTTTCAGTTGAAAGAAAGTTACTGTTTGTCGTTTTTGCATTTAAGTTACCTGTAACACATTGCACTTAAGTTACCTGGCACTTGCTCACTAAAGCAATTATATAAGTCAGCACTAAAAATTAAAAGCACTACACCCTCACTCCCCACTGGCCCTGGTTTTCAATTATTAAGGAATTCCCAATATTATTCTAGCATGTCCAAAGGTCAGTTGTCAATCTCCTCTCCGGTCCAGCTGGTGAATATGCAAATTTTGAGGCAATGTTACAACTGTCTCATGTACACAGACAACCCTCTCCTCCTCCCAACAAATTCCAACACATGTGAGAGATGCAATCATATAGCCAAACTGGAGGCCAAGCTCTCTCAACTCAGTACTGGCATAACCAGTCAGGAGGAGAAGGAAACCACACTCACTACAATTCCAGTCTCACACAGACCTACCACGACAGAAAACCAAACACATAATCACACAAAAACATACTCGGAGGCTCTAAATAAAGATCTGCCGAAGCAGCAGAGACCTCCAAAGCAGACACCCAAGCAGCCGCTACCCCAAAACAAAACACGTGCAACACATATCTCACAAAGCCAGTGTGCCAAACAGTCACAGCCCTTAAGACTAAACAACACACCTGATACACTTGTAATAGGTGACTCTATCGTCAGGCACACTGACGTCCCGCTCACCAGGCTGAACAAGGAGAGGGTCACGGTGAGCAGCCTGTCGGGCGCTAGGATCCGCCACATAACACAAGCACTCAGGTCACTCCAAGGCAAGTACAAATATGACTCAGTCATTGTCCATGCTGGTGTGAATGACCTGAGACGCACCTCCCTGGACTACATGAAAAGAGACATAAAGGAGCTCTCTGAGCATGTAGCCCAGGCCGGTATGACCCTGACCTTGAGTAGCATCTTACCCTCACCAAGAATGATGCCACAATATGAAGACAAGATGATCAATTTCAACAATTGGCTTAAGTACTGGTGTCATTCAAAGGGGATCCAATGCCTGTCAGCTTGGGATGATATGCTCGACAAGCCACGATGCTTCGCTAGGGATGGATTGCACCTGTCACCCCTGGGCTTTCGGATATTGGCAAAGGCTCTTGCCACCCCATAGTGCCTTTTTTAGGCAAGGCTCAAAAGACAAACCCACCTCCATAGGTAACACAAGGGATAAGAAACTAAGAGTAATGCTACTCAACGCCAGAAGTCTAAACCTCAAGATGCACGACTCGAACTCTCCTTAGCATGGAGAACATCGATATCTGTGCAGTAACAGAAACCTGGTTCAGGGCTCCCGAGAGCACCCCAGCACTACCAGGTTATACCTCATACCATGCTTTTCGGCCCCAAAACTTGGACCGAACCACAAAAGGAGGGGAGTATCGATATTCATCAAAGATACCCACACCTCCAGGTTGGTGGCAAAGCATGAAGCATCAGAGACTATCCATGTGCAACTAACAGTGGGTAAAACTGCCTTCCAGTTTATAGCCTGCTACAGACCACCCTCCCAAACCCAGGAACCCCACTCGGCCTTCCTGAGAACACTGGAAAATATGAAGGTCTCCAAACACCATTATATTGGGCGACTTCAACTACCCAAACATAGACTGGGAGCATTACTCTAGCTCCAACACCCTAGCCCAAAGGTTCCTAGAATTTATAAACTCAAATGCTATGGAACAACTTGTTACCACTCCCACAAGAGGGGAAAACATACTGGACCTGATCATCACCAACATGGGGACTCTATGCTCCAGACCAGAAGTGTATCCCTCACTGGTAAGATCAGACCATAAACTGATCTCACTGGATATTCACATCCCGACCCCACCCACTGCCCAGAAAACCACAGTGAAAAACTTCTGTAAAGCAAATTTTACACTCCTTCAAAGCCCCCGGGCCTGTGGAAAATACGGCCCAGACCGCAGAATCCTTTATAAATGCATTCTATGAACACCTTCAGGAATGCATGGATCATGCGATCCCAAATAAAACCAAGACCCAATCCTCCAAAGGCAGACGTCCTGTCTGGTGGACCCCAGCCATAAACAAACTATGCAATAGAAGGAGGAAGCTACTAAATGATAAAGCAAAATCCCAAAAAGGGAAGGCATCACTGATCAGTATTAGCAAAAAACTACGGGCACACATAAAATTGTCTAAGGCCAGCTTCGAGAAAAATTGCACAGGACACTAAGGATAATCATAAGGCTTTCTTTAGTTATGTTAGGAACCTGGGTGGTAATTCCCAGATATGCTCAGAATTAGTCCAAAATGACAAAAAATACACCGAACCCACAGACATTGCCAACATCCTAGCTGACAGGTTCAGCGCAAACTTCTCCCCCCTCTCCCCACCAAAAGGGCAAATATCTATCCCAGCAGAGTGCTGCCCCCCTGACATCTCAGGGATCTATCTTACAACGTCGACAAGTCAAAACGCCGAAAACGAAATCACCGACACCACATAACCGACATTTCACAAACACGAAACCTCACATGCCCGACACACCATAATCCCGACAAGCAACAAACAAAACAAATCCCCGGTCCAAAAAGCACACACACAACACAAGCACACCAAAATCCTTACAAACCAACACTAAACCTCACATACACAACTACCTACAACCTTAACCCAAACCCTAACCCTAAGGTCCGCCACTATCGCACACTCACCTAACCCGCCTAACCCTAACTCACTTAACCGCCCCTAACCCACAAACTATCACAGTCGCACTTACCTAGCTGGCTCTAACCCTAACTCACTTAACCGCCCTAACCCACAAACTATCACAGTCGCGACACTTACCTAGCCAGCCTAACCCTAACTCACTTAACCGCCCTAACCCACAAACTATCACAGTCGCACACTTACCTAGCCCGCGCCCTAACCCTAACTCACTTAACCCGCCCCCAACCCACAAACTATCACAGTCGCACACTTACCTTACTCGCACCCTACCGTCCGTCACTACCGCATACATCCACAGCCTTTTCCCATGTCGATGTTCTCAGCGTCGGGGTTTTGATCCGTCGGTCTTCTCCGTTTTCGATCTTCTGCCGTCGGTGTTCTCGCTGTCGGCGTTCTGACTTGTCGACGTAGTCAGATAGAACCCATCTCAGATGCTCAGGTAAGAGCCGCCCTCTCCAAAGCAAAAATCACAGCATCAGTGGGACCAGATGGTGTCCCGGGCTGCGTCCTACATGAACTCAAAGAAGAGCTAATCCCAAACATAAAACTACTGTTCAATCTCAGCCTTACTACAGGATATGTGCCCAAAGAGTGGCGTACAGCAACAGTGGTCCCTCTCCATAAAGGTGGTGCCTCAACGGATCCTGGAAACTATCGCCCCATAAGCCTGACTAGCTTGGTCTGCAAAGCTATGGAAAGGATCATCATGGACCTCATAAATAAAGATATTGGGGACCTACAAACACTGGATCCTACCCAGTTCGGCTTTGTTAGGGCAGATCCTGCCTCTTAAACCTGGTTGATTTCTTTGAAACAGTCACCAAGGCCATTGGCGAGGGAAGGTGGTCCACACAGCCTACCTGGACCTCGAAAGCCTTCGATACAATACCCCACTCGGGCATTATAGATAAGCTCACCAGCTTAAATATAAACCCCTATGTCACTAGATGGATTGCAAACTGGCTCAAGGACAGAACCCACATGGTTAGAATTGCTGGAGCCATGTCAGACTCCAAACCAGTTACAAGTGGTGTCCCACAAGGCTCAGTCCTGGGACCTCTCTTGTTCGGTATATATTTCGGAGGTACAGGCCAACACGGAAGGACTGTGGCTGACCAAGTTCGCAGATGACTGCAAACTGGGCGCCATAATCGACTTTCCAGCCGACACAAGCATCCTCCAAAAGGGCCTCATAGAAACAGACAACTGGTGCCAGAGCCATGGCCTCAAGCTAAATGCCAAAAAGTGTATAGTCATCCCCTATGGCAAAAACAAAGTGCCCACAAATTACCACATAGGTGGAAATCCATTAAGTACAGAAGAAGTAATTCGGGACCTGGGGACCCAAGTTGATAGTAATCTCTCATTTGACAACCACGTGGCCAAAGTGGTTAGAAAAACATTTTATATAGCCCACCTAATCATGAAGGGATTCACATCTAGATCAGGGGAGGTCATCTTGCCTCTTTACTCATCCCTCATCAGGCCCATAATTGAGTACAATGCCTTTTGGGATGTACCTTACCAGACACCTGCAGCAACTGGAAAGACCCCAAAAGTACCTCACCAAGAGGATCAAAGGGCTCAAACAGATGCCATATGCTGCCCGGTTAAAGAAACTCCAGCTCTACTCAGTGGCATACCGCCTGTTCAGAGGCGATCTGTGCCTGATGTATAAAGCCATGTCCAACCCAGAATTAATGGACGTGCTGCCTCAGAAAATCCAAATCCCATCGAGCTACGCTCGAGACTTGAACCTCAGCACTGAAATAAATAGGACATGCTGGAGGGACAGATTCATAACCCAGAGGCTCCCTTCACTCTGGAATAAAATCCCAGTCCAGGTTAGGCAGAGTCCCTCATTGACTCTCTTCAAGAGGAATCTTGATGAGTGGATGGGAGATCGTAGGTTTACCCCGGGTATCACTTCTGTGTCACTGTTAGACAGAGGCACAGTATACTAACCTCGAAAAAGGGCATAGCAAAATAAATTTAAAATGGGTGGCGAAAGCCAAACACATTCTGGCTAGGCTTATAAATGCCCTAGGGCAGATAGCCTAGTATGAACCTATGAACCTATGAACTTAATAAGAAGAACTGGGTGTACTGGTGAAATGAAGCAGAGACTGGATTTGGGGATGGAGATCAACAGGAACAAAAGTAGCAACTCAGAAATTGACACACAAGTATAGGACTACAAAGCATTAATCATATTTGTGAAATATGACAGAACAAGAAATCCTGGAAATACTGGACTTTTTTTACTTTGTTAAACTTGTAAGGGACTCCCCACCATATGCCCTACTTCATGTCATTAATGTTTGCAAACTATGTTCATCATTCTTACTGCCTCAGTGGCATTTTGGGTAGATTCCCAAAACTTACCTTACACAGTAGGTGGAAAGATAAGAATCCAGGAGCCTCTGGAGAATGATCCTGAAAAATCTTCTCTGGACCTTGTAAAGGAATCCAATTTTTGTGCTTTATGAAGGAATGAACACAGGACCAGGCTGCTGAATAATTTTCTAGAATCCACCCTTTTCCAATATGCCACTGGGGATAAGAGAGATAATGCCTTAGTCAAGTGAGGCTTGACCTTGCCTAGAAAAAGATTTACTATGGTGGGAATAACAAAAACAATTGCAGAGGACATTTATAATAGTTTCTTGAGACAAGATTGACTTTTATTAGCCCCTGCATAGGAGGCAAACAGCTATTCAGCATTCCTAAACATCTTTGTTATGTCAAGGTAGTATATGAGTTGCCTGTTCACATCTAAGGTATGCAGAATCTTTCTTTTTTTTTTTTTTTTTGGACAGAACACTGGGAGGAACTTCTAAGATGGCTGCACACTGAGTAACAGCAATTTCAGCTCTCCCACTGTGAAAACAGAAACTCAGAGGAGACTGCCACTGAACTTGCCTTTTTAGTAAATTTCAGTAACTGGCTAGTAAGTGTACTGCAGGTGCCAACAAAAAAGAAATTCAGAGAACCTGAAAGAAACTCAATCACAAAAGGTGAGGAGAAAACACTGACTAAGAAGAATTCTGCAGCTGTTCAGAAAAAAAGCACTGCAAGCTCTAGCTTTGGTGCAAGGCATGACTTCCAATAACCTAGAGGAAATAAATAAGTCAAATGTCCTGAGAGCTGATTAAAATAAACAAAACAATGAACGAGTATATCAACTTAAATAACAAAAGGCTGGAAAAAATGAAAGAAGCTTTAAACTGATATTCAGATGAGGTGAAACTGCAAAAATCAGAGGTCAAAGCGAAGAAAAGGATGGCTGAATATCAGACTGCTCAAGGAGAGATGCTTCAAAAAATAACAGAAGTAGAGGACAGAGCACATAGGGAAAACCTGAGATTTTCTGCTGTACCAGAGAAGCTGGAAGGAACAGAGCGCATTAATTATGTGAAAGCACAAATAAGCAACTGAACTTGTATTACACAGCAAGAAATGTTAATTGAAACGGCACATCATGTGTCTGCTCCAAACCTGGCCATGAGAAAGCTACCTATACCTTTAATAGCAAAAATGCAATCCCACCAGTAGAAAGAGTGGATTGTGGCACAACTGTGGCAGAATGTCTTCTAGTTATTAAGCACACAGAGAAACTATGACAGAGAAACCTTTTCCAATGTTTCAAAGGAAAGTGTTTGAGAGACAGAAAAAAACAAAATACTTAATTAGAAGAACTGGGTGTACTGGTGAAATGAAGCAGAGACTGGATTTGGGGATGGAGATCAACAGGAACAAAAGTAGCAACTCAGAAATTGACACATAAGTATAGGACTACAAAGCATTAATCATATTTGTGAAATATGACAGAACAAGAAATCCTGGAAATACTGGACTTTTTTGACTTTGTTAAACTTGTAAGGGACTCCCCACCATATGCCCTACTTCATGTCATTAATGTTTGCAAGAACATTTAGGAGGGGGAGGGGGAAGAGGAAGCAAAGAGTTAAATGTAAGTAAAACAAAATCTTGTTCTAACAGTGGTATTTTTTATAATGCATGACACAATCTGCATGCTATAAAGTAAAGCTTTCCCAGTTACTTTTAAGTATAATAGGGATACTGAAGTAAAAAAGGTGTCCCTGTTTTTTTTCCTTCTACTTTCTTTCTCCTTGTTCAGTTTAAGAAATGTACTGCAATGTAAAAAAAAAAAAAGTTTGGTCAAAAGTGCATAATACAAGAAAAATGTTTGTGCTTTGTCTTACTCTTGCATAGGGGAATGACTGGAGTAAGGCCCTTGGCTTGATCTAGTTACAACTTAAAATAGTTCACGGTGCTTTTAGTTTTTATTGGTTTATTTTTGTTTTCACGGAGGTTCTCCTTTTATTCACAGTTTTGATCTACTAATATGTTTCAAGGGTGAGCAAATAAATAAAAAAGAACACTGAATATAATAAGTTTTCCTCTAGTAAATAAATCAGTGCTTGTCGAGGCAATTGTTTATCTTGCTCTCAGGTCTCCATGGAGACAACTTGCTAAGTGGCAATAAAAACAGAATACTTCTTTTATTTAATGGCTAGGAGATAATGTTTTCTGAAAGCATTCAAGTGTTCTTCTAATCTGGGAGAGGCATCAATACAAGACAAAAACAGACAGCACTTAGTAGAAGCACAGGCTGTAACCATGCGTCTCAGCATGGATAACCTTACTTGCAGGTTAATTCGAATGTGGCTGTAAGTCTGGGACAAATTAGACTTCAATACTTGAGGATGTGCATCGTTTTGTGTGTTAGCATTAAGTTGATAGGTTTTAGGGGTGTTCTGGGGTCTGTTTTTTTTTTGTTTTTTTTTGAGGGCTTTTACTAAAAGAAAAAGTTTTGTAAGATGTGACATAGGTTAAAATGGATATGACACAAAACAACTGTATAAAACATCAACCTGCCAAACATTAGTGTATGCAGAGTGCAAGTAGCTATGCTACAAGAACTGAGAATTTTGGGAAGAACTGAGCATAAGAATTAGATAAGAAACATTTTCAGGGTGGTTATTCAACAGAATATCTAGGACAAAGGAAAGGGGGAGCACTTATATTAATTGCAACATGGACTCCAATAGTGATATTAGAGGATAATAATAGTAGATTTTAGTACCAAAGGGCTACTGACGAGGGAAGAGGATTACATTGGCATGTATTTATATTCCATCAAAAAATGCTACAATGGAGTATAAGAAAATTCTGGGAGAAATAATCAACTTTCAGCAAGGAATATTACTTACAGGTGGGGAATGGAATTTGATTTTAGCAGTGAGGATGTATATTGGGGGCTCAGAAGAGAAAACATAACCAAAGAGGGTAAACTTTTGAAGAAATTTATGAAAATATTTGGTATGGAAGATGTGAATTTAGTAGTAGGAGTCCTGAGTGAATTTATGTATTATTCCCCAAGATATAAAAATTGGGCTAGGCTAGACAGAAGTTATATTTCATAGGAACGTGCATTTAATTGAATGTTTTGATAAACATCCAATAGATTTTCAGATCACATGCCAATTATAACTAAAATAAAAATGCAGGGTAACGAAATAAAAATGAGATACTGGCACTTTTCCACCTATCTGTTGAAAAGTGAGGAATTTAAGGAACGGCTAGTGGAAATTATCACCGTCTGAGGAGGGCTGGGCCTTCAGCTAGCAACCTGAGCCCGTAAAACCTGTAACTACTACAGAAAAAATGAGCGCTGAAAGGTGTTCGCTGACCGATGTACCACATAGTGCATAAACAGAAAGAGGGAAAGTTATTTGGGAGTTATTAGTCAAGATATAAATTTCTTCTGAAAATATAGCTACGGAGTGGGATGAAATTAAGTGGGGTCTAAAAATAGAGTGAAAAGAAAGAGTTATATGGTTAAGAAGTAAGAAGAATTATTTAGAAAAACTGACAAAGGTTAAAGTATTGCAGAGTAGGGAGAATCTCACAGAACAATAAGAGGAGCAATTGCAGAATGCTGAACAGAAAATAAAGGATTACCTAGATAATATGCATAAGTTTAGAAAGACTACTGTTTAGCAACTGTTTTCTGATAATAACTCCAGAGCACAAAAACTTTTAGCGCAATGACTCACTCAGGCAACAAAAAGTAGAAAGGGCTGTCGCCAAGCTTTGGGAGGCTATAACAAGGAAGATAACAGGGATCCTGTAGAGGCACTAGAAATATTACAGAAATTTTATGAAAATCTGTATAAAGCAGATAAACATGGACAGCAAGAAAAGATACAAATGGAAATATTTATGGAAGAATTAAATATGCCAAGGTTAGAGGTAGATGAGGTTCAACTGCTAACAGTCAGGATAGGAGGAGATGAGATAAAATGGTGACGTCTAACCAATCTACAGGAAAGCCCTTAGGAATAGATGGTATTCCTGTGGAGGTTTGGAAGCTAGGAGGGAAAAAATTATAAATATCTAGAAGGTTTAGTTTAACAGCATTTTAAAAGGAGGAGAAGCACCAACATTTTGGAAGACAACGATGGTGACTGTAATACCTAAAGAGGGTAAAAACCCATCAGATCCAGCTTCATATAGGCCCATTTTAATTCTAAACCATGATTATAAAGTGTTTATGTCTACAATGGCTAAAAGAATGGCAAAGGTGATGCCAAAACTGATAGATATGGATCAATGTCGGAAAGCACTGTGGTAAAGTGGTTAACCTTGTCGCCTTACAGCAAGAGGTTCTCTGGTTCGATTTTCAGCTGTGGTGCCTTCTGTGTGGAGTCTGCATGCCCTCCCTGCATTTGTGTGGGTTTCCTCTGGGTGCTCCGGTTTCCTCCCTTGTTACAAAGACATACGTCTGGAGAGTTTCTCCCTGGACTACCTCTGAAAACTGGCTTTGTTCCAAGTCGGACTTTCCCAGTAAACAGATGTTAAAATAAATAAATAATTAAATGTAGTTTTGTGAATGGGGAAGCAAACATTTGACAACATTAACAAAACAATGATGATCCAGATAGAAACAGAATGTAAGAAAATACCACTGTTGGTGGGTCTTGATGCAGAGAAAGCATTCGATACAGTAAGCTGGGATTTTATTAGCAGGGCAATGGAAACATTTTCAATCCCTGATAAAAGTATAAGGTTGATTAGGAGGACATATGAGGGATTGGAAGCAAAAATTAAAGTGGGTGGTTTCCTCTCTGGTAATTTCTCTTTGAGCAGAAGAACCAGGCAAAGGTGCCCTCTTTCAAGTCAAAGTCAAGTCAAAGTAAATGTCATTGTCATTTAGACCCACACAAGAGTGCAGGCTAAATGAAATTTCATTGCTTATATAAAAAATATAACAATATAAATATACAAACAGAACTACAAACTCTATATATGACATTAAGACTGACACAAAAACAAAACAAGAGACTCTATATATGACATTAACACTGACATGACAATTACAATTTTTGTATGTCTATCTATAGCAGCACTTAGTATTGCACAGTAGATATTTCACTTAGAGGCTTTAAGCAGTGGTAGACTGGAGACCATTTTGTCTATTCCACAGAATGTAGCCTGTATTTCAAGTTAATGCACAAAAAGTAATAAGCGTTTAGTGAGCTACTGCACAAGTGAGAGAACCTAGTAATGAGTTATTGCACTTTAAGAAAACGATATTTCCACCAGTCTGTGTGGCCACTGACTACGTGACCTGTTGGCTGGCATTGATACTCAAGTTTAATAGTTTGATGGCCTGAGGAAAGAATCCGTTTCTGAGTCTAGTCATTTTGTTTACGTTCTCAGCCAAGTTATTGTTGTCACACCAGTCAATCAAATGTTTCACTTCCTCCCTGTATACTATTTCATCATCACTGTTGATTAGGTCTACAACTGTAGTAACATCCACGAAGTTGATGATGCAATTTGAGTTGAACCCAGCTGTGCAGTTGTGGGTCAGCATGGTGAACAGCAGAGGACCGAGTACACATCCTTGAGGGACTCCTGTGCTCAGTGTAAGACTCTTCGAGTTGTTATTGCCAACTCTCACTCTTTGCGGTCTTTCCCCTTTTGTTATTTGCATTACATTTAGAACCACTGGCAAAGAAAGTAAAGGAGTCAGAAATTCAAGGATATAATTGGTATGGTAGTCAAGAAAAGCTGGCTTTGGGGGCGTGGCCAAGGATGAACACAGGATAGCAGCAGATTTCTTCAGCTCCACCAATTTCATTACATTGACAGGAATTAATTACTTAAAAAAATAATTCTTGAAGTAATTTTCTTTCTAAATATGTTTGTCTTATATAGTTCTTGAACTATATCTAAAAAAGAAAGGAAATCTTAATAATATTCCTGTCAGAAATTACTTTGGAAATTTTCCTGTCAGTTTATCAGTCTGAAATGAGTTCCAGTAAGACAAATTCTCAAGACTCCAGCATCAAGAAAGAACTTCAGTCTCTGATAATTATAGTCCAGCAACTTACTGCTAAGATGGATAAAATGGATACTAAAATAGACACTTTCATAGAAAAAACTACAAAACAAATAGACTTGTTACATATGGACCTGCAACAACAGAAGATCCAGATGACAGGCATAGAAGAAGCTGTGAATGACATGGAAAATAAAATACAAGAACAGGAAATCAACATTGAGTTTCTGCTGAAACAAAATACACATTTACAAACAAAGCTGGATGACCTGGAAAATAGATCTAGGCGCAATAACATTAGGATTTTTGGACTGCCAGAAAATATTGAAGGTAACAATATTACTTCTTTTTAACAACATGGCTCTCTAAAACTTTAGATTTACCAGAAGCATTCTCTTTTGGTATCGAAAGAGCACATAGATCTATAGCTAATACTAACTCAAACAAAAACTATCCTAGATCAGTTATAGTTAGATTTCTATCATCTTTGATAAAGAGATGGTTCTTAAATCTGCTTGGGCTAAAGCTCCTGTTAAGTTTAATGAGACAACTGTGCGTTTTGACAATGACTATTCTTCCATGGTAATTGCTAAAAGAAAAGTTTTTCTGCCACTAATAAGGGAGCTTAAAAGCACAGTTTAAAACATACCTTCTGTTTCCTGCCAAGCTTAAAATCTTCCTTCCTGATGGTCCTAAGGTCTTGATGATTTAGACTCTGCTTTACTGTTTGTCAAAGAAAAAGGATTTTGGATAAAATAGAAGAAATGGAATGGGCTAGTTCTTCATTAAAGAGATTGGCAACTGAAGCTTCCTGGAAGACTTCAGAGAAGAAGAAGAGACTAAAAACAAATGATTTGTTATATGTTTTTTCTCTCTCATCATTTTAGTTCATTATTAATCTTTTTGAATATAGTTCCTGCATTTCCAGAAAGCCACAAATATTTTGGAAAAGATTTAATCAAAGTTATTCTCTATGTGCAAAGAAATGTTTTGTTTCATAACCAGTCAAAATGCCTGAGGATTTAATGGCAGGCTGTGACTCGATTTGTTTTCTTTCTGAAAAAGTAAGGTTAGTAATTTGATACATTTTTTTTATCTTTACCTTTTTTTCCTTCTTTACTATTTTCTTTGTTTAAACAATGACATTCTATTTAGATTATGTAGTGGGTAAAGGGTGGGGAAGGGCAGGAGAGAACAGTAATGAAAATATCATTAACAGAATAATAACATATTTATTTCTTGTAAAAGTTTATAAGTTCTTCAAATGCTATTTCTAATTATACTTTCTTGATTATACTGCTTATGCTTGTTTGTAAATAATCTGTCATGCTTTAACTAATAATAATCAGAACTAAATAAGAGTAAATAATATGTTTTATTTTAACTCTATTAATATAAACAGTAAGTGACATTCCATTGTATATACTTCTTACAGCTTTCTCTTACATTTTTATTTCTGCCCCACCTTTTATTTTCTACTCTCTTTTCTTTTCTTTATTAATATATAGAAATGCTTTTGACTGTGTGGGCACAGTGAATAATAGGATTTGTATGAAAATTGAGTTGGGAGAAGAATGCTGAGTTTTATTACTTGTTGGTAATTTTGAGTTTAATTTCACTTGCATAGAGGCTGTGATGATCTGTGGAATACATTGTGGAGGTTCTGTCATGTTTAGATGCATTTACACTGCTAAATGAATGTTTGTCACTAGTTTTAATAAGTTTCCCGCCAAAATGTTAAGAGAGACAATCTGGGATGTGGGCTGTCTTATGCATAATGTCCTTGAGTTACCTCAGAATCTTCAAATCACAGAATTCTCACAGAGAAACTGAAAGCAGTTAGTATAAACATTGACAAGGTTATCACACTGACACACCACAGATTCAGGAAAAATACTCTGTTCATAAAATATGTCAGTTATAATGAGTTTAAATGATGTAGTTTCTTGTAGTAAGTAAATGTCTTATTTTAGAAGGCATAAAAATGAAACATTTATTTAAATGTTTTTGAAAATCTACTTAACAGCAGCATAATAATCTGTGTTAAAATTTGTGTTCCAAACATATACTTTACTATAACTCATTTAATTCATCTGATTGACAAACATAAATAATCTTATAACTCTATTTTGGAAGAAATGTCATGTGATATATTTTAAAGCAGTAGGTTAGCATGATTGTAAAATCTGGTTACCAATATGTGTTTGCTGTGCATTATTTTGTATAAAGCAGACAGATTTATTCTAGGGACAGCAAGTAGGACAGTGCTCTACAAAGGCACAACTCAGTGAGATCAGATATATATATGTGTGTGTGTGTGTGTGTGTGTGTGTGTGTGTGAGTGTGATGGCTTTTTTTTTTTTTTTTTTTTTTTTTTTTCTTCTAAGAATCTGCATAACTATCTAATATGATTTATAATAATTTCTGTGAATACAATATTTTACTCTATTGACAAAATGAATGTTTGCCACAAGTTTTAATAAGTTTCCCGCCAAAATGTTAAGGGAGACAATCTGGGATGTGGGCTGTCTCATGCATAGAGTCCAAGAGTTTCCTCAGAAGCTTCACTCACAGAATTTTCACAGAGAAACTGAAAGCAGTTAGTATAAACATTGACAAGGTTATCACACTGACACACCACAGATTCAGGAAAAATACTCTATTCATAAAATATGTCAGTTATGATGAGTTTAGATGATGTATTTCTTGTAGCAAGTAAATATCTTATTTTAGAAGGCATAGAAAATGAAACATTTATTTAAATGTTTTTGAAAATCTATAACAGTAGCATAATAATCTGTGTTAAAACTTGTGTCCCAAACATATACTTTACTATAACTCATTTAATTCATCTGATTGACAAGCATAAATAATCTTATAACTCTATTCTAGAAGAAATGTCATGTGATATATTTTAAAGCAGTAGGTTAGCATGATTGTAAAATCTGGTTACTAATATGTGTTTGCTGTGCATTATTTTGTATAAAGCAGACAGATTTATTCTAGGACAAAAGTAAGATTGTGCTCTACAAAGACACAACTCAGTGAGATCATATATATATATATATATATATATATATATATGTATATATATGTATATGTGTGTGTGTGTGTGTGTGTGTGTGTATGTGTGTGTATGTATGTATATATGTGTATGTGTATGTGTGTGTGTGTGTGTGTATATGTGTGTGTGTATATGTATGTGATTTTTTTTTTTTTTTTTTTTTTTAGGTAATAACACAGGTGTTTCTGAGAATCTGCATAACTATGCAATATGATTTATAATAATTTTATGAATACAATATTTTACTCTATTGACAATAATGAGTTTAAGTAAATGCTCATATACAAACAATTCAAGATTTTTTGGAAGCTGTTGATAGAATTCACATGACAGAAAATAGATGCATCTTAATGCATGTAATGTCTGAATCATATTAGCCAAAGTTTTTGATTTAAATGAATGTTAGAACATAATTTTCTCTCCTCTTGATTTCTAACATTAAGATTATTTGAATGCTATTAGAATACAAGTGTTATATATTACATAGATCTATATAATAGTATGAACAGTTTTTTAAAAAAAAAAAAAAAAAAAAAAAAAAAAAAAAAAAGTTTATTTTAGTTTATATGATGCTGTTTTACCAAATGTGTAGTTTTGTCTTGATAGATAATTGAATTGAAAACTGTTAACCTCAGTTAAATATAACTAGTATTAAATTGATAAGGTGGTAGCTGAGGTACTGCTGCTTAGGGTAGGGGTTAACTTGAGTAGTAAATACTGCTCTAAGTTGGAGTTTTCAACTCCAGGCGGGATGCAAGGTTTAATCCTTACATTATTTTCACTTGTTCATTGTTATATGTATATAGTTTTGACATCCACAATATATTTTGTACACTCATTGTCACTACAAACAAAATTGAATCCTATACAAAATCCCATAAGAGATTTAATAAATACAGCTATATTTAAAGGTACACCTAAAAGAGGAGATGTAACATTATTTATCTGGTTATTTGTTATTTCGATCATAAGATTCTTGAGTTTTAAAAATGCCAAATGACATCTTTAAAAGGAATTTCTTTAAACATTAATGGATTGAATAATCCGTGTAAAAGGGCAAGCCTAATAAGATACATTAATCTACACAAGGCCAATCTAGTCTTCCTGCAAGAAACCCATCTCTTGTAAAAGATATTGATAAACTAGCCACTAATAAGTATACAGTATTGGTTAGTTCAGAGCACACTCAGAAAAAAGAGGAGTGGCTATTTTATGGAATAAAAGTATGCCCATTCCTAAAACCATTAAGTCTTATCAGGATGACAAAGGAATGTTTTGTATGGTTACAATACAAATTAATGAGAAGACTTACACTTTAATTAATGTATATTGGATACCTGGAATTGGTATTAATACAGTGAAACATCATATTGATAAGATCATATCATTCTCTATAGGGGATATTATTTTAGCTGGTGATTTTAATTGTATACTACATGAAAGTGATACTACCACTATAAAGAAAAGAAGAATTACATCTAATGCAAAACATTTAAATGATTTTGCTAATTCTTATCATTTGAATGATATTAATAATCAGATAGAGTCAAAATCATTACCATACACCTTTTTTTCTAACAGATACAAAACTTATTCAAAAATAGATAGGGTCTTTATTTCTAACCAGATGGTAACAGATTTAATTAATTCCAAAATCATTTCATGTCCTATATCTGATCATAACTCAATTGTTTTTGAATTCATGATAAAAAAAACTCATAATGTTCAGATCAAAAGGATACCAGCATACTTAACTCAGCTAAAAGACTATAAAGAATATATACTTTCAGAAGTACAACATTTTCTAGACATAAATAATACTCCTGAAGTCTCCATTGTCTATGTTTGGGATGCCTTAAAATCATATCTATATGGACAAAGTATCAGATGGTATAATAACAAAAGGAAATCTTGGGATAAGGAATTGTTAGATATTCAAAGTAAACTGGACTCTTATAAGCATAATAATAAAG
The DNA here is from genome assembly GCF_019279795.1 of Protopterus annectens. Lineage (NCBI taxonomy): Eukaryota > Metazoa > Chordata > Ceratodontiformes > Protopteridae > Protopterus > Protopterus annectens. The sequence goes on along the minus strand of NC_056730.1, from coordinate 415,706,451 downwards.
AAAATATTATGGACAAGAAAGTTATTGAAGAAATAAACAAACTAAATGAGAAATACAAAGAAATTTTAACTCATAAAGTTAAAATAACTTTAGAGAAATACAAGTTTTTGTCTTATTCAATAAGCCCCAAATACTTACATAGACTTAAAAATAAAACAAAAGATTGAATAAACAAAACCATATCAAAGAAATCTTTCTCTAAGGAAAAGAAGAATGTTTATAGTATACCAGAAATACTGGACGAATTTAGAAATCACTTTCACAAGATTAACCATAACAACATTAACATGGAACCTAAAGATAAAATAAAGGAGTTTATAACCACAAACATGAATAAAAGCTTAATAAACAACAGATTAAACTATTGGACAAGAGTATTTCATATACAGAAGTTATTACACAAATAAATAAGCTTAAATCAAACAAAGCACCGGGTAATGATGGTATTATACCAGAGATATATAAAATCCTTTCTAAAACTACATATTCATTAATACATAAGGTTTTATTCTGGCCCAAACTGAGTTAATAACCCCCATCTTGGCAATATACATTTATTTCACCAATTTTAAAACCTAATAAAGATCCAACTAGATGTTCTTCATATCGACCCATCTCATTACTTAATGTTGATTATAAAATGTTTATGAGTATTTTGCTGATAGATTGAAGACAATTATCCCGGCATTATAGACATAGATCAGGCGGGCTTCATTGTAAATAGAAATACTTTTGATAATATAAGAAGAACTTTAACATTAATTGATTTTGCAAATAGGAAAAAGAAAGATTTAACACTTATTAGTCTTGATATAGGTTCAGCATTTGATTCAGTAAGTTGGAACTATCTGTTTACCTTACTGAAATGCACAAATTTCTCTGATGCATTTGTAAATTTAATTGAGCATTTATACAAAGGAACTGGCTTATATTAAGGTAGGAACATATGTTTCACAAAAATACCCATTCTTAAAGGTACAAAGCAAGGATGTCCACTTTCTCCACTATTATTCACTTTAGTAATGGAGCCTTGGGCTAATTTGATTAGAAACAGTACTGACATAGAGGGTTTTGAAATAGAAGAAAATACAACATCAAAATTCAACTTTTTGCAGATGATGTTCTAATTACATCAACAGGATCTAATTCTTCTATGCAGTCTTTATTTGATAAAATGATGAATTTTAAAAGTATTTCTGGTTTAATATTCAATGAAGAAAAACTAAAATACTACCTATATATACGAAAAAATACTCTCATTAGTGATTTTACTAAATATGTACCCAACTCAGGTCAGATAACTTATTTAGGTATAATACTATCTAAAGATATTAAATCTATTATATATAATAACTATAATACCTGTTTTCTTAATATACAAAATCTTTTAATACCTGGAATAATATGTTTTTTACTATGGAGGAGAGACTTACAATTATTAAAATGATAATATTCCCCAAGATTTTATACTTAATACAATCAATAATACTTTCACCTACAAAAATAACTATCAAGAAACTGAATACACTAATGTTAAATTTCTTATGGGCACCTAATAGACCTAGGATTGCATTAAAGAAACATACTAATAGCTGGTCTCAAGGGGTATTTCTTTTCCAGACTTTAATTTATATATTATCTCTTCTATTATAAAAGTTATTACTTTATTAATAGATCGGTCATATGTCAAAATGGAAAGATTATTGGGAGCTAATTAGTATGCACTTCATGAAAATCTCCTTAACACATAAAAATATGATTATAAATAACTCCATGTTGTGGTTGCTAAAGGAATTTTGTACTTCACCTATTACACCTAAACATATGGTCTGTTACCCATTAAATATTATTATTAGTTATCGTAACTTTATATTCATGCACCCTAAGTATAGGGAATGGAATTTTATTGTATTCCCTATAATTTATACTCAGGGTATGCTTATGTCATCTACTTCTGAAGGAGCTCATTTAGCTATAGATAATAATCTAAAGTACTGGTATCAGCTGATATCTGATAATAAAGTTAAAAATCTAGATTTCTTAAAACAAGAATTTGATCTAAGAGAAACTTGCTGGTTAGAGGTTCAGATCTTTAGACAACATCTCATTGATAGAATAGATCTAATGTCTATAACAGTTAAAGAATCTATTCCAAAACTGATTGATTACTTGATAATAAATTTACAGCATAAAGTTTCTGATAAAGGTAAACTTTCATATATACATAAAATTATCAGACAAGAAACTTTTTACAATGTAGATTCATACTGGAATTATTTCACCTCTATTAATGGGGACCCACCAACTCAACAAGATAAACAATATATATTGAATCTGCTTATAGAACTACATCTTCCATTGTCTGGAGACTTTATACATGGAAATTTTACATAGATCTTTTTATACACCTTTGATGATGAATAAAATTAATAATAAAGATAATCTATGTAAGAGATGTAATGTAGAAATTAATGCTGACTGGGCTCATATGTTTTATGACTGTATGAAGTTGAAAGAATACTGGAAGTCAATTAATGAATTTTGCAGGCTCTTTTACAGATAATTTCATTATTTCTAAGTCTCTTATATTATTCAACACACCTGTACCTCAATGTGTTAAAAGATTAAGCTTCCCTTGTTATGGTCTATCCTAGCAGTGGCTAGGAAAATAATAACTAGAAATTGGATTTCAGATACACCTCCTTCGTTCAATGAATTTAAAAATGTTATGAATATAATGTGTCATATGGAAATAAGCACAATTAGAATGAGAACAACTAGAAAAACATCACACTTTATTGTATGGGATAATTTACAAAATTTGTTAAAAAAATTCTAATTTCAATAGCACAGTATTTTAGTTTAATTAATTGATCTGATTGTAGTGGATGTCTTTGTAAATACTTTAGTTGTTTTGTTGAATATTATAATAATACCTATTTTTAATTATTTGTATAAAATTGTTATGATATTTCTCTTATATGTTAAAACAATAAACTTGTTTTGAAAAAAAAAAAGAAAGGAAAAAAAAAGAAAAGCTGGCTTTATTTGAAGATGGTATTATTTTATACCTGATAAAACCAGAAAAGGATTTCTCAGTGTTGTGGAACATTTTGAGATAGTTTCAAGTCTTCGAGATACAAACTTAATGAAACTAAAACACAGGCAATAGCTGTAAATTATATACACACACAAATTGTTCAGCAATATCCATATTTATGGAGACATGATAAAATGAAGCCCTTAGGAGCACGGATTGCAAAGGAAACTGTTGTGGCAGCTAGGGATATGTGGAAACAGGCTAAAGAAAAGATAATATAAAAAATGGTTTTATGGATATGGATAGCAAGATATAAGCAGTTAAAATGTTTTAGTCCCTTTAGTTTTATACACAGGTCAGGTGTATTTTTATCAACCAGTGGAGACGTTGTGGGTAGCAATTAATAAAAAGCTGGAGGATATGGGAGGGGATGATGGAAACAGTCAAGTGGGATAAGCTGATTCTTCCAAAAGAAAAAGGTGGTTTGGGATTACCTGATTTGAAGGGGTATCTCAGAGCTACACAGTTAAGGCTCCTATACATATCACAAGCAGAAAGCTATAATTCAAAGTGGAAAGGGATGATAACGAAACGGGGGAACACTCAAGAAACAACAAGAGACTTGGATTTTGGATGCAAATCCTTAAGGAAAATAACAATAACCATACAGAATACTATATCCATAAAGAAGCAGAAAGTATTCCAAGAACCAAGTCAACACAGGAATGGGGAAAGGAAATTCTTCTTATAGGGATGACTGCAATCAGGGATACAGATAACAGGCAAGAGGGTCTAGAATTTATCGGAGAAAAGGAACCAAGGTATTTGGAGACAATAATTAGAGAGGGAAAGGAAACAGAATGGGAAGAGGCCAAGAATTTGTTTGGACTATTAGAGATTGCCTTCCCTGTCAAGGATTGATATCAGAGTATAGGCAAAGAGAAAGAAATAGGGAAATCCTAAGCAAAAGATCAACACTGGGAGAGTTTGTAGTAGAATCTAGAACAGACGCTGCTGTTAAAATAGGAATAATTAGGACAGCAAATAAAATATTGCATGATAACTATAAGAATCAGGGGGGTTACAAAGGATTGGGAAGAGAGAGAATGGATAAGCAATTCACAAAGAAACAATGGGGGATATATGCAAGAAAGTCTAAGAGATTTGGGATATTTGTTTGGAAGTGTTTACACAGGTATTTTATACTCTGAGTAGACTCCAATAATTTTTTGTCTGAGGTAAATAGCAAATGTTGGAGGAGTGATGAGGAAGAAAGAGATAATTGGGAACATATTTTCTGGGAGTGCAATGAGTTGGCAGACTTTAAAAATGCCTTGCAGACTACTCTATCAGAAATACTGGGTGAGCAAATTGGTATAACTAAGGAAATAATTTTTTGAGCTAAGACACAGAATCGGGATTGCCTAAGCATAGGAAGGCCTTGCTGAGTCTAATTATGGTGGCTGCCTAAAAAGCAATTACTAGAAAACAGAAATCAAAGTCTAAGTTTACTGTACTAGAGGTAGTGAATATAGTAACAGAGATAAAACAACTGGAAATGGAAGCTTTAGAAAACGGTAAAAGCAAATTACACAGAAAAATGGGAATTGTGGGAACAATACATGCAGAATAACATTTTGATGGAGGAATGATGTTTAAAAGAAGGCATGATTTGAATGAGCTATGTAATATTTGACTGACGATTACTGGATAGATTACAAGTGGTGTATAATATCTGCAACTAAAAATATGTCATTATGGTTTGTTTTCATTTACATAGATTGCATGATTGCCTATGCCATAAGTGATAATTTAATAAAGATGTTTCTTGTTTATAAAAAATGATACAACACTGGGAGACTGATGGCTTGATTCAAGTAAATTCAGAAACAACTTTAGTCACAAATTATGAATTAGTGTATAACACAACCCTAACCTTGTGAAAAAATCAGTGTGTGTTGGCCTACCATGACAGCCTGCAGTTCAAAGATTTGCCTTGCAGATTTCAGTGCAATGAGTAAAACAGTGTTTGTGGTCCAGGTTTTTCTTTAATTACTTGCTAAACTTTTTGTTTTTTCCATCATTGTTTGGGTGCAGCGGACATTGGTTTTCAATGAGTAAAACAGTCTTCGAAGGAAGAAGCACGTTCAAAAGGAGTTAAGGTTAATTTTTCAAGAACAAACTTGACATCCCAGGGAGGAGGAATTTGCTTTCAAGGGGATCACATGTGCAACATTCTTTTCATAAACTGTTTGACCATAAAAAATGATGACGAGGGGGATCCATAGGCAGACAAGCTGAGATGGTCACAAAATGCACTTTGATAGAAGCATATGACAAACCATCACTAAGTAGCTCACACAAATATTTGAAAACCAGAAAGGCTGAAACCGTTTCAGGATCTCTGTTACTAACAAAGTATCACCTAGAAAACCTCTACTACTTGTAAACATAAGATTTTCTATTTGAAGGTTTTCTTCCCTTCTTAAATACCTGCTATACATTTTCATGGAACATGTGCCTAAAACATACCAAAACAGAATCATGCAGGCTGCCAGTTGCAATTGCTCTAAGTTGAGGTGTACCATTTGCCTCTTGTACTGTTTGATAAGATCCAGTCTGTGAGGAAGCTTAGGACAATTGCCCTTGACCAATTTCATTAAAATGGGGAACCAACTTTGCCTGGGCCAAAAGGGCATTATCACAATGTTTTCTGATAATTATTTTGGAATCTTTAGAAGTACCTTGGAAATGATTGGAAAGGTGGAAATGTATACAGGGACGACAGATCATCTGTCTTCCAAGCATGGTTGAAAGGATGTCTTGAACAAAAGGCGAACAGATCTACTTGAGGTGTTCCTCACATCCAGATTAAGCCCTGGGACAGGGTCTGTCCAGGACCTGCTTAGTCTTCTGCTACTAAGTTTTGCTCTGATGGAATGTATGAGGCCTGAAGAGTCAAGGAACGCAGTACAGCAAGCTCCCATGCCATCTTTGCCAACTAGCAAAGAGGATATGACCTTGTACCCGCTTGCTTGTTCAGATACCACATCAGAGTAGTGTTGTCTGTGACGATTAGAATCAGACCTGGAGTCCGTAAGTGTTGAAGAACATAAATCACTGCCAACATCACTTTTATGTTTATGTGCTTTGGTGTGTCCTGAGGACCTAACAAGCCTTGCACTTAAACTCCCATGGAGACACTTCCCCTCACAAAATCTGAAGAGTCTGTCTGAACAGATCTGGGATCAGAAGAGAGCAAGGGAGTCCTTGATTCAGAGACAGTTCATCTCCCCACCACCACAGTTCCTGTCTCACAAATCCCAGTACTGTTACCAAGAAATCCACAGAATGAAGGTGCTGGAACCAACAATTCTCCAATTACCACTGAAGTTTTTTCATGTGTACTCTGGCTACTGGTATCATGAGGATCACTGTTGACATGAGTCCTAGAATTCTGAGAAACTCTCTTGCTGAGGCCATTATCTAGAAGAGAGAAATCGAGGAAAATGTCCTAAGTCAGAATTTTGTCTTCTGGGAGGAAGGGCATCCTTTTTACTGTGTTTATCAAACACCCCAGGAAAACAATTTGTTGAGAGGGTGTGAAGAAGGACATAGCTAATTTTAAAGACACCAAGCAGCTGAATACAGGAGCTGGTACAAATCAGCAAATTATTTAAATAAGAAAAAAATGTGAATGTCTAAGGTTCTGCAATAGACAATAACTGGGGCCAGACATTTTCTAAACACTCAAGGTGCAGTAGCTAACCAAAAGGGTGATGCACAAAACTGATAAAGTAAGCCAGACACAGCAATTCACAAAAATATCAAGAAATCGGGAACATTAGGAAAATGACAAGAATCCTTGAGATCTAGAATCGCCATGGAATACTTTTTGGAAGAACACTAGGACCGACTATAAGGCGAACATTTTGAAATGCTGAACTTTTACAACGTTTTTTTTTTTTTTTAAAGCACAAATCTAGATCTTCAGGAGGGCTCCTTTTTGGTACCAAAAAGAAAGTGGAGTAAAATCCTTTGCCTTTGTGTATCTCAGGCATTGTTTCTATGACCCCTGCATCTACCATGTGATGGATCACTGAAAGAAGCAGCTCTGTATGGTCTGGTGGGTGTGGGGAAATTCCCCTGAAAGAGAACTTTCTATCCACTGCCAAATGTATCCTCTCTGAATTATTCTAAGAACCAGTTTGTCTGAGACTACTTTAGAACAGGCTACAGAGTTGAAAAAGAGCATAGGGGAAGGAGGTGGAGAAGGAAGGGCAGGAAGGTAGATAAGGGTGCTCTGTGACTCAGCACAGTCATTCCTTTGCCATGGAGTTGATTCTTTTTCAGAAAGGAACACCTCTTATTTGATTTTGAAGGATTATCCTCCTGACATTTCCTTTTGGATCTCTCGACTTTTGTTTGGCTGGGATTTTTGTTTGTTATGCCCCTTAAAATAAGATGCCTTGTTTAGGAAGAACTTTGATACGTGAAATATCCTAGACACACCACACAGTTATTTGCCTCCATCATCCCACTGTTTGGGAATCTATGTAAAAGAGGACCCAAACACTAATTCAGAACTTAAGTGCATTCAAAATTTCAGCTTTTAAATCATGAAAGTCCTGATTACATAACCAAACTTGCAGTCTTAACACAACAGAAGAAGCAGCACTGCTCAAGTCTGCACATACAAGCACACCTCTGAAGCATCAAAGCATGTTTGAAAATCTGAGTCAATTTAGAAAGAATTTTACTCATGTAAGTCTTTTGCTCTGCAAGTAAGGATGCAGCAAATTCATCCAAACTTTACATACACACTATAAAATAAATTTACACACAAAAAGCATCAATAATCTAACATTCTAAAGGATAGATTACTAGTCAGAGACACCGTTTTACTCCTCTATAAGGTCATATACCCTGCCGAGCTCTGGGGAAGTTCCAGACTTGTCTCAAGCAAAACCATCCCTAAATCTAGAAATCATCTGAGGAAACATGAACACTTGTTTGTATTTAAGCTCAGGCTCACCTTTCAAAGAATCACAGTAAATGAACTCAGTGTCCGCTAGGAAATCACCAGTTTCCTCATTAGATTCCTCATTATTCTCTGAAACAACAGAAAGATCTCTAGCCAAACTATCACTAGAGCCATGAATGGAAATACAACCACCAGAATTAGCTATCTGCAGAATACTCTTAGCCAAGGAAGCCATATCAGCCTTAAAAACAACTACAAACTGATTATCAGCTGTACAATGAAGCTTCTGTTTCTTTTTCTCGTGAATTTCACTAATAGATAAAATATCCAGAGTATTACGTATGGCAAGAGGTCTCTTACCCAAGAGTACTTCTGCACCTAAAAGGTTTGGTTCTCCTATACATGTGCTGGGTGCTGTAACAGCCTCAGAGGATTTGTCTAAACCCATTCCATAGTGAACTGCAAAGCTACACCAGAGGGAGACAGGGCAAAAGGTAAGTGATCTGTGGGCTGAACAGTAGCCCTAGAATCACTAACCATAGGCTGAAGTATATTTTTATTTTAATTCTTTTTAGGTGCAGCTGGATTGATGGGGGGTACCAGAGTTAGGATTTGTGAAGTCAGAGGAAAGAGAACACCAGCCAGAATAATAAACTGACAGTAATCAATAAAGCATTACAATAAACACAAAGTTTCTAGTAATAAGCATGTCCTCACACAATTAAACTTGATCACCCTATTATCACAAAACAAAACAAACATTTTGAAATGTGTTCAGAATTACTTTACAACTGACAGAAGTTAAAGAATTTCCAGTACACACAGTCAAACATCAAAAACAACCGATGTGTGAAACCAGTATTAAAAGTTATCTCCACACACTTTAGGTATGTTAAACTGCCATAAAATTCTGTTTAACAGCAATTTAAGCCATATTTTCTTGTCAGAGAGAGTAAAATCAGTACATTCAAATAACTTAATTCCTGGTAAAATCATGATCTGATGTCAAAAACATGGAATAAAACTGTACATACAGTAACCGAATTTTGCAATATTTTTCTGTCAAAAGATGAAAATAAGGCAGAGTAACAACAGTAACAGGGGTGATTAGCTGGTGTTTCTCACTGCATGAGACAGCTCCAGTGTCCAAAAGTACACATGCACACTGCACTTCTGAGAGGAATACTGAAAATTTCCTTAGAAACAGAAAAAAGTAAGCATTTATCAAAGATAGAAACCAAATAAATACTATCACAAGCAGAAACTCCTATGAGAATTATTGTAAATACTGACAGAAATAAAATGTTAAAATAAACATAAAAATAGAAGGAAAATAATAAATCTCATAATAAAATGTGGGGAAATGAGTCTTCAAATGGGGGCTTATCTGAGCATAAGCTGGAAAATCTTCACTGGACCCTGGGGCACTTTCTTCCTTGGATGACAGAAAAAGACTGAACACTCACTTCCTGTGATAGCTAACGTCTTCTCGCTCAGAATATGCTCAGTCAATCAGCTGTCACAGGAAAAGAGAAGCAGGGGACACTGAGGTTTTGAAAACTGGCTAGTACTGGGTTAACTTAGCAGAAACCCAAAAATGTCACTGAGGCATAGGGAATGTTGAGCATCAATATATACAAAATAATGCTCAAACAGATTACAGTACGTAGGTTGTAAGGAAATGAAAAATTATGATAATGTTATAGTGAACAAGGGTGAAAGAACAGAACTATGATGGAAACTGTATGTACTATTTGTATTATGACGGCCATCCCCGACTGATAAAGAGGTTTAGCTTCTGGAGAAATGCATCTGAAGCTGTGGGAGTTCTAACCTCATCAAGATGTGTGGAAGAAAAATTTCTCACTTCCATGATGTCAAAATCAAGTTGCTCATTGTTATGCTGTTTTGTGTTTTTTTTCTGGGCGATCTACATAAAAGTATCAGCAAGATAAAGAAGTTTGCCTTTCGTGTAAATAACAGTGAAATTGTACTTCTTCAGTTGGAGCATCATGCACCGCAATCTGGCTGGAGCTCTCTGCATAGGCTTCCTCAAAAATAACTAAAGGCTGGTGGTCAGTTTCGATCTGGATAGGTCGACCATAAATATAATCATGGAACTTCGAACATACAAACACAATTGCCTAAAGCTCTTTCTCAATCTGGACATACTGCATCTCAGTCTGGTAAGAGTTCTCAATGCATAGGCGACTGGTCTACCCCCTTTAAGAATGACTGTACATAGACCAAACTTAGAAGCAACACAGGAAAGAGTAAATGGTTTGTGAACATCATAGTAACTGAGAGTTGGTGGGTTGGCAATTTTCTGTTTCAGGACATCAAATACTTTTTTGCGTTGTTCTGACCATGACCAAATTACATCTTTGCATGTCAGCTCCCTGAGCGGTGCTGAAAGTTAGCTTAAATCTGGAATGAACTTGCCTAGATAGTTGACCATACCAAGAAAACATTGTAGGGCTTAGACATTGTCTGAAGCTGGCATCTCGAGAATTGTTGTTTGCTTGGAAGGATCTGGTTGTAAGCTGGAAATGGTAAACAAGTGACTTCCAGCAATGTGTTTTTTTTGCCTTGAAAAAGCTCGCAAGTGGTCGAGTGAAAGCGCTTGGAAGATATTGTGGATTTTTACTTTGCCTAGTTATATTAAAGGATCTTTTTGGAGACCTAGCAGCTGTTTGATTTCTTCATCTGCTTATTTTGAAAGCCTTTGTTTACGTGCTTCCGGGTCCTGTCGTGCCAAGTGGTTTTTATTCTTGGTTTGATTTTGCTTCTAGTTTTGGTGTTTTTTGGTCGATTTTTACACATGGCAGAAGGAACGGAAGCCAGCGGCTTCACCCACACTCCGGCAGTACTGAGAGCCGATTGTGAAGATGCTGACACAGCCCCAGTTTCTAGGGCTGAGTTTAAACAGGTTTTAACACTATTGACACAATTGACTTCAATGGTTGAACAGCGGACACAACTAACAGCTTCCCAGATACCGGGGAACCAACAACAATTTAACAATTCCCCCAGAACACTTGCTGAAGTGGTTGGGGTTGGAAATGCTACAAGGAACGCTGAGAGAGGGTGTAATCATAGTAATTTGAATTCGAATTGTTTTGACCAAGTTAAAACAAACAACCAGGCTGCTTCTGGGTCAAATGAGCAGAGGAAGTCCTTTGATTTTAAATCTTGGACAAAACAACAATTTAATTTCAGAAAAGGTACTGTGCCTCATGATAATTACAAAAATCTTGAAAATGTGTTTTTTGACTTTAAAGACAAACTGTATTCTTATAAGAACAAACAGATGGAAGTCGATTATCTAAACGAATGTATTAATGTACAGAGAATTCCTAAGGGCTTGAGGTTTTTTAAGTTCCCCAACAACGTACAACATGGTTCTGTTTTATATGACCAGCTTTGTGAAATTTTCAACAAAGCAGGTTTGGACATGTTAAAATGTATGGTGATGGACTATGAGAAAAAAATGACTGTTTTGTTAAAAGATTTAGATGAGCTTAACGTAAATATGTTAAAAGATGAAACTTTTAGCTCAGTTAAGAGGGACTATGACAAGTTGTTTAGTGATGTAGACCAGCATTGTTCTAGGGTACTTAATCGAAAAATTAGGAAATTAGAGAGAGACTTAACTGAATACAAGGAAGGTAGAGCCAATCCCCTCCCAATTATAAAAGGAAGAAGTAACAACAACACTACTGAAAATGTCTTTCATGAAAGGGGTGAAAGTAATAGGCAAGGGGAACCTATAGGGGGAGGAAATGACAATCTCAGAAGAAGTGAGAGAATAGCACAGAAGAACAGGAATCCATCTACTCAGGAATTTTATTATCCCCAGAGGAGAGGGAGGGGGCGCAGGGAACAATACAACAGTTGGAACCATCCAACAAACTAGTTTTAGGATCTATAGTTGATGAGGACAATAGCACCATATTATTTCAAGGTAAACAAATTAAACATAGGAAAGGCAATTTTACTATTTTTTAATTACACTGACCTATTAATAACGGACAATTTTTTTAGTTTACTTTCCAAGGGTTTTCATTATGTTCCCCTTAGGCCTTCCCCCATAGTTACAACCTTGATTGATTTAAAGTTTTTCATGAGGCAGCTTAATTTTAATTTATTGTTCAAAGATGAACGAAACTTAGAAAGGACTCTCACAAGAAAAAGCACCTTTAACCCCCCGGTTCACCCCACCATCAAAATTTTTGAGGAGTTAGTTGAGACTGACATTAGGAAACTTAAGGAGAAAGATTATTGTGAAACATCTGACAACATTACTGAGGATGAGTTGACTCTAATTAAAAACCTTAAAATGGAGGGGTGTAGGGTTATGAAACCAGACAAGGGGGGAGGGGCTGTCTTGATGTACACCTGGGATTATGAGGCTGCCTTGCACACGGTGTTACAGGATACCGATCAATATGAACTTGTCTCAAAAATGAGATTAATATAGCTCAAGCTAAAATAAATTATTCATTATATGACTATTTAATGCAGAATGCTATTAATGAGAAGTTATATAACTACTTATTAGTAAAAAAAACCCAAGGTTGCCCAGATTTTTGGAATTCCAAAGACACATAAGAATTTGAACCCCCTTAAATTTAGACCTATAGTTTCAGGAGGTGGAAGTGTCACAGAACCCTTAGCTAAATTTATCGACTTCTCCTTAAAACAACATGTAGAGAAAATTAAACACATATGTAAGGATTCATGGGACTACCTAAAAGGAGTGGATCAGAGTTTATTTTTACCTGAGATGTTTATGGTCACTGTTGATGTAGTCGATTTATTCCCTAGTATTCCACACAACACAGGTCTGGAGTGGTTAGGTACTTACTTATCTAATGAAGTCCAACTGGGGGCCAAGTTTACTAACTTAATTTTGGAATTTATGGATTTAGTTTTAGAAAATAACTTCATTCACTTCAAGGGGGAATTTTATCGTCAGAAAAAGGTGTAGCAATGGGTGCCTCTTGTGCTTCCATGTACGCAAATCTGGTATTATACCAATGGGAAAAGAAATATATTTTTACTAGTACATGGTATCAGGACATCTTGTACTATAGGAGATTTCTGGACGACATCTCCTTTATGTGGATGGGAGATGAAGGAAGTTTAATGGAATTTATGGATTACATCAACATGACGACCACATTTTTTAGGTTCACCTATAAGATCAGTAAACTTCAACTTGATTATTTAGACATTTCACTGGTTAAGGACTATTCAAATATGTGTTTTCAGTCTAAGATTTACAGGAAAAGCACTTTTTCAAATGCATTCCTAAATTATCACAGTGGACATCCCTTCTATCAAAAGAAGGCGATAGTGAAGGGTCAACTAATTAGGGCTTCACGAATGTCCAGCACAGACAAACTTTTCAATGAGGAAGTTTCCATTTTAAAGAGATTCTTTAATGAAAAACAATATCCGGAAGCCCTGGTAGAAGCACTAGTTGTAGAAATTTCTGAGAAGAGGGCAAATAAATATCCCCCTTTATTGGGGGTGGGGGTTAATGAGAGGTTACCAAACCTTTCAAAAGACATTTCACAGTCAAAAAATAGTTTTATACATACTTTTTCTAACAACTCAGATCAGATCGAGAAGATTATTAAAAAATATTGGCCCATTCTCAGACTTCAGGAAGATCTTAAGGATTCTATGCCCAGTTTCCCCTCTTTTGTTAGGAAAAGGGGCAGGAATTTGAAAGAACTTTTAGAAATTAGGTTAGAGGATCCACAGAATCAGAATAGAAAGAAATTAGGCACTTATCCATGTGGGATGTGCAAGTAATGCCACACTATGCTGAATTCGGGGTCCTTCTACCTTCCCTCTAGAAGATTCAAGTTCCACTCTAACAAACATTTTAATTGTGGATCTAAGGGGGTAGTCTATCTTGGATGCTGTGGTACGTGCCATGGTTTTTACATTGGGAAAACTGAAAGGGTGTTTAGGAGAAGGGTTTATGAACACTTCAATGACATCAATGTAAGGAAGGAAAGTAATGCCTTTTATAAACACTCTTTGACATGTAAGGACATGAACATAAAGTTTATGGTGTTGGAACAGGTACAACCGGATATAAGAGGGGGTAGTTGGGAGTCAAAATTAGAATACCGTGAGCTATTTTGGCAGCTTCGTTTAGACGCTACCAGATACCCAGGTCTGAATGACACCCTTAACATTATTAGTGTTCTGAAATTGAGGCAAGCCCGTTTATAACACAGTTTGGCACAACATGACATTTATTGTTTTATTTACTTACTTTTGAATTTACAAAATCTTATAATAAGATATATGGAATATTATGTTATACACATGAAACTTAGGAAAGAAATGTTTTACAATGCTATTTAGTAACTCTAGGTTTTAATTTGGAGTTTTGATTTTGATGGTAAAAAAAAGGGGTCACTGCATTTATTTGTGATTATAAAAATATTTTGCAGAATTGTTTTTTGGCACATTTTAACAGTTTGATTTGATTTTATGTTTAATATGGTATCTAGTTGCCAAGATTTTTAGAAAATGAATTATTTTTAATGATAATAAGAATGCATTTTAGAATTTCCTTATATGGTGATTTTCCTGTTGGGAAAGGTTCACAGGAAGTCATGTGATGATTGTGGAAGTATTTAATGTGAATGAACTTCCAGCAATGTTTTTTTGCCTTGAAAAAGCTCGCAAGTGGTCGAGTGAAAGCGCTTGGAAGATATTGTGGATTTTTACTTTGCCTAGTTATATTAAAGGATCTTTTGGAGACCTAGCAGCTGTTTGATTTCTTCATCTGCTTATTTTGAAAGCCTTTGTTTACGTGCTTCCGGGTCCTGTCGTGCCAAGTGGTTTTTATTCTTGGTGTGATTTTGCTTCTAGTTTTGGTGTTTTTTAAATCTGGAATGAACTTGCCTAGATAGTTGACCATACCAAGAAAACATTGTAGGGCTTAGACATTGTCTGAAGCTGGCATCTCGAGAATTGTTGTTTGCTTGGAAGGATCTGGTTGTAAGCTGGAAATGGTAAACAAGTGACCAACATAAGTAACTTCTGGTAGCCTGAACTTACAAATCTGAAGATTCAGCTTAAGATTCACTTCATGTGCTCTTTCCAGAAATTTCCTGAGGTTTCTATCATGTTCAGCTTCACCACTGCCTCCTGCTACAATATCATCTACTATAATAGTACAGGGATAGCCAGAAACAATTTTCTCCATCGCAGTCTGAAAGTCTTCACTGGCAGAATTTATTCCAAATGGCATTCTCAGAAATCTGTATCTTCCAAATGGCGTACTGAATGTGGTTAACAATGAAGATTTTCAGTCAAGCAAAATTTGCCAAAATGAACTCTCTGCATCTAAGACAGAAAACATAATGACGTTTGGCATGAGGGCAGCAACTTCTTTGACTGTGTGTATTGGATGATGAGGCCTTTTTAACTCTTTGTTCAAAGCTCTTGGATCAATACATATTCTGATATCATCTGAGGTTTTCATATGAGCTACCACCATGGAGAATACACAATCAGAAGGTTCTTCTACTGGACAAATTACTCCTAGTGGCACCATTTTGTCTAGCTCAGCTTTGAATCTGCTCTGCATAGCTACTGGAACTTTCCATGCTGGTCTTGTAACTGGTCTGACCTCTGGATCTAACTTCATAGAGTACACAACTGGTAGTTTGCCTAGTTTGTCTGCAAAACCATAAGCATACTCAGAAAAAAATAGTTTGGGCAAAATTTGAACTGTTGTCATTCAGGCTTACATGGTGAACTTCTTTATTAAGTGAAAGTAGTCCCATTTTTTAAACTGTCTCTGAAGCCTAATAATGACTGCACGTGTCTCTTGACTATGAAAAATTGCAAGTCATAGCTGTCCCCAGCAGAGTAACATGAAAGTACTATTGAGCCTTCGGTTTGAATCTCTTCACTACCATAAGCAACACGCTTTGCACATTCTCAAATCAAGTTTATCTGCAGCTTTTACTCTAGCAAACGTTTTGTGGAAGTAACACTGCACTTTGAGCTAGCATCTACTTTGAGCTCTACGGGACTCCCATTAGTCCAAACAGTACAAAAGACCTCATTCTTTCCCCACAAATCTACTGCATTGACTGTTTCACCAAGCACAGACACACCAACAACATAAAAAGTAGGGCTGAAGCTTTCTAATTGATCAACTTGACTCTTAGAATGCCCTCTTTTAATAAAAGAATCTGACTTGTTTGATTGACAAAACCTTTTGAAATGATTCCACTTTTTACATTTGTGGCACTGCTGACCAAAAGCTAAGCACTTCTCTCTTTTAGACTCATGATTTCCACCACAATTACGACAGTTGTCTATGAAGCTGGGTGGAGGTACTTGTTTTTACATTGCTGACTCACACTTATGCTTCCCTGAGCATATCCACTTCACAGAGCATGCACTAAAATTTGCGGAAAGACTCAGGGTTTTCCAGGGACTGTTATAGGACCTGCAGTAGCTGCCATGTGCTTCGGCATGTTTCTGTTAACCACGTGCTGCATACTATCAACATGAGCTATGTCACTGTATCTTCCACAGCTATTCTCATTTGTAAACATACTTGTGTTCTCTTCTGTAAGCTTGTATATCTGACAAATCTCAATGGCCTTATTTTAAGTTAAATCACTGTCTCAAAGCAAACTCTTTCTCAGTGTCATTATTAATACCACACACAAGCCTGTCCTTTATCAACTAATCTCTCAAATCATCAAATCTGCATGTTTTAGGTTTGTTTCCAAAGTCAGTTACACATGCTGCAAAACTTTCACTACGCTTTTGATCACTTGTGTGAAGAAAAGTGCCCTTCCATTCTGATATTCATTTGAGGGTTACACATTTCTCTAAATTTACATTTTAAGCATTCAGGGTCTTCCCTTGTTTCAGCCGGTACCACTATATGGTGGTTTTCCCCTCCCCTGCAAACACAGCAGGTGCATATACAAATGAACACTCTCTTTCAATGGCCTCTGAACCAGCTAAATTAAGCAGAATAAATGCTTTTGTACGTGCATCTTTGTCAGAAAAAGCAGCCTATATGAAAATATCATACTCCTGCTCAAACATTCTCCAGTTTTCTGCAATACTGCTATCAAACACAAGCAGTGCAGGTCTGTGAAAACCTTCTGCCATGCCACAGATTATAGTAAAACACAATGCAAAATGGCCCTTGTAATTATGTATGAACATTCACACACACCAGGTACTTATAATACAACATTCAAATGCACAATAAACTCTTCAAAAGACCGTAATCAGGGAAATATGCTTTGAAACAACTGCATTTTGTGAAATATTCTTTGAAATGACTGTACTTTGTGAAATAACTGCACTGTAATACTGCACACACTTGCAAACACTTTGCACACTTCAGAAATTTTGAATAGCTTTAGTTAATATGAAGTAGCGCACAGCGAAAAAATACAGATGTTTTCCCTTTTTGTACATTTTATGCAATTCAGATATTGTTTCAAAGATTTTTGTAATTATTTCAAATATTTTTATCAATATGTCACAGTACTGGACATTTCATTTAATAAGAAATTTGTTTTGAGAATTCTGAGTGCTTTGTTTTATATTTGTAGCAAAAGAAATCATTTAAGCAAGCTTTAGTCCCTGGAATTTGTTTCTGACCTGTTTCACAAGTCGTTTGAGTAGTAAGCATGATCCACTCCTGTATATTCCTCCAACTTTAACCAGTTACCTCGTGGCTGTAACTCTGGATCCCATTCTGACACCATATCCATCTTCTTATATACATTAAGATAAGGTTGTGGCTTGGGAGTTTGTTTAAGTAGTTTATTGTATACAAATGGACCAGTTGTGTACACTTACCATAAATGTAGATGTTCGTGTGTATTCACTGTTGCAGTCCTAACATATGGCATATCTGGCTCCCAGTAACCCTCAGTCGGCCCGAATACCAGAGTCCTCGGTATATGACGTCGGCTGCTGTTGGTTGTAAAACTGATGTCAGAATGTCAGGTATAAAGGGAGGCAGCCAACGCCATTTCCTCAATTTTTCTTGCCTTAACTGTCAGGAGCCCCCCAAAAAAGGCTAACCCAGGAAGGAAACACCCTGGAAACATGTCATACAAAAAATAAAAATATGTAGTCTGTGCCTTAGGAAAAAGGGGGAATGGAGGGGGGGGGGAATCAGGACTGCAACAGTGAATACACTCTAACATCTACATTTATGGTAAGTGTACACAATTTTACTATGTTCTTTGTGTTTCACTGTTGCAGTCCTAACATATGGGTTGATTCCCAAAGCCCAGGAAAAAGACAAAGGAGGGAGGAAGGATCACAGATTAAGGGTTGGTAAAAAGGCCCTGCAAAACTGCACAGGCAAAACCACCCTGGATTTAGAAAACAAAGGTAGACTGTAATGCTTTGTGAAAGTATGGACAGAAGACCAAGTAGCTGCTTCTGGAATGTCCTTAGTAGGCACACCTCTCAGAAAAGCTGCAGAGGTAGAGGCTCCTCTAGTAGAATGGGTCCTAATACCCTGATTGGGAACCTTCCCATGCTGCAGGTAACAAAAGTGAATACAATGAGCAATCCATTTGGGGATGGTTTGTTTCGAAATAGCTTTACCCTGAGCCCCAGGAGCAAAACTAACCAACAACTGTTCAGATTTTCAAAAGGATTTAGTACTGAGTAAAATCTCAGCTGTCTATGCACATCAAGAGAGTGCAGAATCCTTTCCCCTTTATTCTGGGGATTGTTGAAAAAGGTAGGCAGGTGAATAGACTGGTTAAGGGTTAAACTGGAAACCACCTTAGGCATAAAGGAGGGATTAGTTCTCAGAGAAACCCGATCTGAAAGAAAAATAATGAAAGGTTCTACTGACATTAAGGCTTGCAGCTCCGAAACCCTTCTGGCAGAATAGCCAAAAGAAAAGCAGTCTTCCAGGAGAGAAACTTCAAATCTGCAGAGGCAGCTGGTTCAAAGAGAGATAGAGTAAGCTTTTCCAGGACAAAATTAAGATCCCAAGCAGGAGTAGGAGCTCTTCTGGGAGGTCTAAGATTGCTAGCTCCCCTCAGGAACTGCTTCATCAAGGGGTGAGAAAAAATGGGTTGCTCAAAAGAACAATGAGCAGAAATTGCTGAAGCATGAATTTTGATTGAAGAAAAAGGAAAGTCCACCATTAAGCAAGCCTGCTAGGTAATCAAGAATGAGGGAAAGAGAAGGATGAGAAGAGTCTTCTCCTTTAGCCTGCATCCAAGAGAAAAATCTCTTCCATTTATCTGCATAGGACTTTCTAGTGCTAGGGCTCCTTGCCTCATGAAGAACTTCAACCACCTGTTGGGAAAGATTTAAAGTATTAGCCAGGCAGTTAAATGCAGAGTTTGAATATGAGGATGAAGAAACTTTCCCCCTTCCTGAACCAACAGATCTGGTACCAGGAGAAGATGCCAAGGCTGAGCCTGGGAAAGGCTGCGAAGAAGGGGATACCAATGCTGCCTGGGCCAATCTGGCGCTATAAGAATAGCCTTTCATTTTTCATCCCTTATCTTTAGCAGCACTCTGGGAAGAAGAGGCAGAGGAGGGAATGCATAAATTGACAGTTGTGTCCATGGGAAGGACAACACGTCCACCCTCCAAGCTTTGTTGTGAAACTCCCTGGTGCAGAAGGTTGGAAAGAGATGATTGGTGTGAGAGGAGAAGAGATCCACTTGTGGAGTGCCCCAATGCTTAGTGATGCGATGGAAAATGACCTTGTTCAGTTGCCACTCGTGAGGATCCAGAACATGTCTGCTCACATGTCTGCACAAGGGGTAAGAGTGAGTCCCCCCCTGCTTGTTGATGTAGTACATAACTGTGGTATTGTCTGTCCTGATCAGCAGAGTCCCAGGGTAGAGTAGGTCCTTGAAACCCAGCAAGGCCTGCTGCACTGCCATCAATTATTTTAAGTTTATGTGCACATGAATCTGCTGGGTGCTCCAAGTCCCCTGTATGCCCCTGCCCTCCAGATGAGCCCCCCATGCAAAATCTGAGGCATCTGTGGTGAGAGTCTCGCTGGCAGGTGGTGGGCAGAAAGGCAGACCCTTGTTCTGAGAAGAGGCTGTCGCCCACCAGAGGAACTCCATTTGCAGACAGGGAATTAGGGGAAGAATCAAGTCTAAGCCCTGTGTGTGTTGACACCAAAGATTCTTGAGGTACCACTGACGTTTTCTCATGTGCAGTCTTGCACATGGGATCATCAGAATACATGAAGCCATGAGCCCCAGTGCTTGCAGGAATTGCCTTGCAGAGAGCTGGGTCATGCTTGCCAAGTTCATGAAGTAAGCCGAATGATCTTCTTGCTTCTCTTGAGGGGAGGAATACCATCTGGGTGGCTGTATTCAAACTCGCTCCCAGGAAAACAATCTCCCTTGTAGGAACCAACTTTGACTTCTTTTCATTGAGAGTGTAACCCAAAGAGGTGAGAATGTTCTTCACAAAGTCCAAATCCTTTTGTAGTTGTTCTCGGGAGTTCGCTTGAATGAGGCAGTTGTCCAGGTAATGATAAATTTTAATGTTTATCTGCCTGCAAAAAGCAATGGCTGGAGACAGGCACTTCGTAAAAACTCTGGGAGCAGTAGATAAGCCAAAGGGCAGTGCAGAGAATTGAAAGTGTTGCTCCCCAGCCCAGAAACAAAGGAACTGCCTGCAACCCTCCCTTACTGAGATGTGCAGATAAGCCTCCTTGAGATCCAAAGTTACCAGCCATAAATCCTTGCCCAGCATGGGTAGTAACTGTTGGAGAGTGAGCATCTTGAATTTGGGAATCACCAGAAAAGTGTTTAGAATAGACAGATCCAGAATAGGGCACCAGGTGCCCCCTTTTTTGGGTGCCAGAAAAAGTCTTGAATAAAAACCTAGGCCTGCCTGATTTGTGGGAACTGGCTCTATAGCCCCCATAGTCAGTAGAGAATAAATTTGATTTTCTGCCTCTGCCCTGAGAGTTCTGGGTATGTCTGGGTACCCTTGTAGAACAGGGAAGGTGTGAAAATGAAACTTGTAACCTTGGTTTACTATATTGAGCATCCATTTGTTGTCTGTGATGGTAGACCATACCTCTGCAAACCTGGCTAACCTTCCCCCCAAAGGAAACCCAGGGCCCCCATTGGTAGACACAAGAAGGCCGGAGTCATTGAGAATGCTTGCTTTGGGAAGCTGGCTTAGAACTCCCTGATTTAGCAGAAGAAGAATGCAATTGCTTAGCCCTTTGAGGGGCAGAAGCCTGCCCGCTGGAAGATCTGAACCCCCTAGGCCTAGAGCGACCCTGCTTTCCAGGATCAATTCTTGGAAGGATAATGCCTACTGAACCGAGGAAGCTGAACCTGAAGGAAATCTTTTACAGCTTGTATAGATTTCGCCTTATCCTCCAACTTCTTCAGTACCTACTCAGCCCTATTACCAAAAAGATTGTCTTTGTGCAAAGGAACATCCAGCAATTTATATTTAACAGGTTCAGAAAGAGGCTGCTCCCTGAGCCAAGCATGCCGTCTAATAACGGAACCAGTTTCTGCTTCTCTGCAGGAAGCCTCCAAAGTGTCAAAATCACAATGAAGTGAATGCTTATTAACTAAAGTGGCAGAATTCAGTAAATCTTTGTTCTCAGACATGGAAGGAATATCCCCAAGTTTAGCCTTAATAGCCTCCAAAGTATGCTGCTGATAAGGCAATTCACAGATCTAATGGCAAGAGTTGCAGAGGTATAGACGTGTTTTACCCCACCTGTCCAATGCCTTAGACTCCTTATCAGAAGACACAGGGTTTTTAGCAATAGTAGCATTAACATCCTTGGGGCCTTGAGAAATAATCTCAGGATCAGCAGTAGGGTTTTTAAAAAGGAATTGATGAGAATCAGGAACCCTATAATACCTATCAGGTTTTCTGGGGGCAGGAGGAACAGAATTAGGAGTTAAAGAATTTTCCATGAAAACATCATCCACAACTTCCAAAACTGGAGGTATAGCCAGAGGCTTATGCTGTGGCAAATCCAAAAATTCCCTGATTCTTTTCTTAGACTGAGAAAAATCCTGACATTCCCATTTAAAGTGCTCCCTAAGAGTATTCAAAGTATCCCCAAAGGAAAATTCTTCTGGAGGGGAGGCAGAAGGGATAGAGTCCTCAGCATCAGAATCCTCAAACCAGAAAAAAGTTGAGAATTTCCTTCTTCACCAGCAGAAATACTGGAAACCTCAGAATCTGAGACAGACAAAACATCAGGAGACAATTGCCTAGCCCTCTTGGAAGGGGGGATGAGAGCCCCTAATCAGGGAAAGAAGATCACCAGCCATCTTTACCAACTGGGACTGAGGCACAGGAGGGGAGGCCGATGCCTGCTTGTGAGTAGGTTTGCGGCTGGAAGGTTTGCTAGCAATCCGGAGGGACTCAGGAGGCCTACCAACTGCGAAGTCTGAACTACGGTAGTCGGTCTGGTTCTGTTCTCATGCTGAAAAGAAGAAGTGTCAGAAGCTGGTGCCTGCAAAGCGGCTCCAGACCCATCTAAGGCGGCGAAAGGCAGAGGGTCAGAAGACAGAATAGCAGCCTGACGCATGGAGAACTCTGTAAAGGTCTTGGCAGAGATCTGCGGACTGCAGGAGCTGCGAAAGTGCCTTACTGACTACCGCTGAGCTGACGACCAATTTCACCAGTGCGTCATCAGCAGATTTAACCCTAGGCTGGTCGCGGTCCTTGTCTTTGCGTTTCCTAGGTATATCAGAAGTCGGGAGACCAGAAGACGCTATACCAACAAACTTATGCCAGACTCCAAAATGCTTATACAAAATCTTAGCTCTACAGCATATGGTACACGGGTTAAAGGAAGCACAGAGATCGCAGTTAGGGACGTCGTGCTCAAGGCCCAAACAAGTTAGACCATAGGAATGAAAATCACGGTGCCGAATCTGTTTTCCACAGGCAAGACAGTTATTAACTTTGAGAGTCGTTAAAGCAAGAAAAGAGGATCCCCAACGGGGTACTTATCTGAAGGCGCCTTCAGCTTGGTAGTTGGAAAGCAAAAAGAAGGTAAACGGCCGACCAGCACTAGTGTGAACTGCATCTGCTTTGGGCTCCGTGGCAAGAAAGACTAAGGAAATGGTGTCGGCTGCCTCCCTTTATACCTGACGTTCTGGCATTAGTTTTACAACCGACGGCAGCTGACTTCATATACCGAGGACTCTGGTATTCGGACCGACTGAGGGCTACCGGGAGCCAGATAACCCATATGTTAGGACTTCAACAGTGAAACACGAAGAACATCAGGAACACTGAACTTAAACTATCTAAATGACTGACTACATACTTGCATGCTCTCACTCTGACTGCTTACTCAAAATGGCACTGTTGTTTGCACATGCTCAGTACTAACATGCATGTGCTAACTCACTGGAAAGCTTCCTAAAAGTATATCACACACTCTGATCTATAACTATGCTTAGAGTATAAACAAGCTGCCACTATTCATAAGGGATACAGCGCGACAAGTCAGGGGTGAATTTGTGATTTCCCATCCACTGGTCCAAACTGCATTTGAACAGGATTAGGGAAGAGCTCTGCTGGAGTCATGTCTGAGACACAAAACTGTCCTTCCAACATGAGTCTCAAAAACTAAGCCCAGATGTGTGTACATGTCACAAATATACTAAGACACTACTTCTGTGTTTGGTAGACAGATGAACCCAATCACTGTCCATTTTCTACTGCTACACCATGTGGTCTCCACCAGGTGTCAGTCACACCACAACCAATACCACCTCTATCCTTCTACATTACAGGAGACTGCATTGGCTGTTCAGTATCATCTCTCTCCTCAGAGAGCTCTCGAATGTCCATGCAGCTTCCAGCTGCAGCACAGGCAAGGCCTCATTCATACACCACAAAAATGGCAACAAAGACCTCTTTTACCTGAAATTTGCCTTCCAAACTAATATATTAAACAATCCACTACCTTTTCTCAGAACTTCCTTTTCATAATTTCACTGTTACAGTTTTGTAAGCTACAATCCACACATCCAATAACAACAGCTACCTCAGTCAGGAAGTGTCATACTGTTGATCAAACTTGTCCACTTATCCATAAATCTAACAAACAAAGCCTGTAGAAACACAAAGCAGATCAAATCTATCCACCTCACCCATAAATCTAATGTATCACACCTGTAAGTCAAGACACCTTCATTTCCAGTGCTGAAAGCACATCAACTCTAACTCTGTCTTGCTACGGATATAGTACCTGTGTGCATGCATACACACACACACACACACACACACACAAAAATACATAAAATGCATGCAGTTTATGTGCATATATTGATATGGATGTATGTATACATTTATACTGTGAAAGCAGATAAGGATCCCTCAGCTTCCTCATATTTTTCCTTGTGTCTTCCAGTTTCGTATTTGTAATGTGTTTATGTCTCTCTATTCTCTCTCCCTCTCTTTTTAAAGGGGTAACCATGTTGTCTATATAAGCTACATTGAGATATTTAAATGTGCATGCCATAGTCCACCACATGCTCTCCCTTCTTCAAGACTGCATAAATAAAGCTGTAGAAGTCTTTTTGTGTGAATTGCGGTGGAGTCCATGCACCATTTTGCTGCCATTCTCTATTCTGCCCCAGTTCTATATCTTGGTGAAAATGCTCCAGGTAATTACTAACAGTTATCTATATAGAAAGGACATAATTGTATGCTTCTAACAATGATGGTTCTTCCTTTGCAAGCCAGTACTCGGCCTACCAACTATTTCAAAGTGACTTCTGTCTCACTGTTTGAGACATGACAGACCCAATCGTATTTGGCTTCTTATTTCCTTGCAAAACCAGTGGCTCTGCAAACATCAGTACAAGGGACCTAGAGTTACACCAACAAATAAACAAGACTTGCTGGAGGGACTGGATCCTAATGCAACGTATTCCCAGTCTATGTTTCATGTTACCACTACCGGTCAAGCAAAGTACTAGATTGTCTGCCTTTAATGATCCTGATGCGTGGATGGGAAATAGGAAATACACCCCATGGATCACTTCTGTGGCTCTGCTCGACAGGGGCACAGGAAAATAACTTTCTTGGGTGGCATAAGCCAAGGAATCTTGTTGGCTAGACTTATTTAGGCCCTTGGGCCGATAGCCTAGTACCTATCTATGAACATGTTAAGGCTACTCTTGATGACTGGAGAGGAAGACACAAACTTACTCCAGCTTTATCATGTATGGCCCTGCTTAATTTGGGAGGCAGGCACTACTAAGAGTGTAATAACATTTAAGTGCGTCTTTTTAAAGATGTATATAGCTAGACCTCTTATGTTCCCTGTGATTGCTTGCCTAGCAATGTTCTTATGTTTTCCTGTCACAATGTTTGCTTATGTTTATATTATCTTAAATTTGCAGATGATCGTACTTAGAAGCAATGCTTTTCTCAGGGCATGAAATGTGCCACAGTCACCATCTCCCTTCAGTGTAAGAATATGAAATAGCACTACATTTGGAAAAAAACATTACCTGTGTACTGTACATGTCCTTTGTACTTGAGACCAATATCACATAGCTCTACATTTGGAAAAAAGCTACCTGTGTACAGTACATGTCCTTTATACTTGAATCCATTCACCCAAAATATGGCAAAATTGTTTTTGCATTACATAGTGACACATGGGCAATTTCTTATTGACTGATGATTAACACATCACAAATGGTTGCCATGAAATGTTTATGCCATTGTCAAGGACTTGGACTTTCAACCATTCAACCTCTACATTTTTCAGTGATAGTGACAAGCTTCGATTTGTGTTTCAACTGTAGGATCTCAAACTATTCCTTGACAACAGGCTGATACTAAGTGGTCAGGTGTCAGTTGTCATTAAGTTCCCTTATTGTCACCTACGTGACATCTCTAATCAAGAGCCTTTTATCATCTGAACACTTGGCAGTGACTGTTCAGGCCTTGATTGTTTATTAACTGGAGTACTACATGGAAAGTCTTATCATGGAACTAACCAAGCAGGACATAGGGAACCTTCAAATATTGGACCTGTCTCAGTTTGGATTTGTCAAGGGCAAATCATACTTACATAATTCTGGTGTTTTTTTTTGAAAAAGTCACCGTAGCAATGGATAACCTCTAAACACTACACATCATAAACCTCGACCTGGCTACACATTTTGACAGAATTCCCTATTCAGGCATAACAGAAGAGCTAAATAAACTGTGAATAATCCCTATGTCAGCCTCTGTCTGGATTGCCAACTGGCTGTCAAATAGGATGCAGGAAATTAAAATAGAGAAAGTTACCTCCAGTAAGAGACCAATCACCAGTGTAGGTTCCCAGGTTTCTGTGCTGGGACTTTTGCTGTTTAGCATCTACTTTTATGAAGTAAAGGCAAATCGGAGCAGTCATTGAATCCCCAGCTGACTTTGCCATCCTGCAGGATAAATAACTGGTGCCAAAATCACAGACTGAAACTAAATGTCAAAAATGTATTACTGTATTCTTTGGGAAGTCATCTTTTCCAGTGAACTACCATATTAACATTACATTCCTGAGAGCTGACCCATTTCTTTGGGATTTGGAAACTTACGTAGACAGTGACCTAACTTTTGACTGACATGTTTCCATTATTGTAAGATATTCCCTCCATATTACACAGCATATAAACAAAGGGATAGTGTCCAGATATAAGGATGTCATTGTCTCCCTTTACTCAGCCCTTATTAGGCCAGTCATTGAATATAATGCCTCCTTTGGCAAGGATCTGTCCAGATACATGAAACAATTGGAATGTCCACAGAGACCTTACTAAAAGGATACAAGGCCTAAAAAACATGTCTACATGGACTGGCTAAAAGTCCTGTCACTAGGCATCCTCTTACCCAATACTGATGTATTTACTTCACATCAGCATGAAACATGGCATCTGAAACACTTGGGCTAGGGATATAAACCTCTTCTGTAATATCAACAGAACAGTTTTGGAAGGACAGGTATAGCTTGCAGAGGATACCACTGCTCTGGAACATACTCTCCCATCCATATACAACAAAATTTGCCCCTGTCCATATTCAACCCAACTTGGAAATGTGGATGGGAGACGGAACAATTACCCCATGACTGCCCCTCATACTACTAATGGACAGAGATAGCTCCTAAATATTTTATCCCATGCATGTTTTCCCCAAATTATCTATGGCATGATCCCAGTTATTATCATTAGAGGTAATAATTACTGACCATGGGATGGGAAAGACCAATCTCTTACCAATGGGATATGGTAATTCAAGCCCGCTAGGGAAATTGGCTAGGCTTAAAATGGCCCTGAAGGGTAGCAAGTAATAGTATTTACCTATAAAACTATGAACCTATGATCTCTATGTACAACAGTTGTGTAAAATCTTACTATAACCATAGATGTCCTTCTCTTCTATATACTGCAGTATTCATCCATTGGGAAGTCCACCTCCGGCTGACTCATACATCCGGCCAGTATACAAAAGTCTACATGCTACTGCGAGGAAAGTGCTATGCCACACATCATCCCGCGTACGTCGGCCATAAAGAGATGTCTGGTATAAAGCGGACATCAGCAAGCACCAACCTCAGAAATGAATGCCGCCAAGCATTTGCCTAGGCCTGGGTGATAAACATATCACCAGGAAAAAACAGGCAAGCATCAGGCGGAAGGACGGGGAGGGGGGCAATACTGTAGCATATAGAAGAGAAGGACATCTATGGTTATGGTAAGATTTTACATAACTATTCTATATCCTTCTATACATATGCTGCAGTATTATTCACATTAGGGAGAGTGCCAAAGCTTATGCTTGGAAAGGATTGGGAGGAGGAGGAGGAGCAAACCCATGTACAATCGCTCTGGCAAATCCAGCCCTTGAACCTGGAGATGACATCAACTTGTAATGTTAGTGAAAGTATGAATAGATGACCAGGTAGCTGCCTCCAGGACAGAGCAAGTGTCTAAGCCTTTAAAGAAAGCCCCAGAGGAGGAGGAGACTGTCCTAGTGGAGTGTGCCTTCACTGGAGAAGAAAGGCTTTTACCATTAGCTAAATAACAGAAGGAGGTAGCTTTAGAAATCAAGGTACAGATAGTTTGCTTGGAAACTGGCTGACCCAGGGCCCTTGGGTGGTAGGACACAAATAGGCACTCAGATTTACAGATAAGTTTGGTTTTGTCAACATGGTATCGGAGTTGCCTGTGCATATCCAAAGTGTGTAGAATTCTCTCACTGGGAGACTGTGGGGAAAGAAAAAAGGTAGGAAGGTTAATAGACTGATTAAGTGATAACTCATTTACCACCTTGGGCATAAAAGAAGGGTTGGTACGCAAGGTACCCCGTCTCTTTGAAAGACTGTGAAGGGGGAATTGGACATCAGAGCTTGTAGCTCAGAGACCCTCCTGGCAGAGGTAATGGACACTAGCAGAACTGTTTTCCATGTGCAGTGGTGAAGGGAAGAGGAGCTTCCTGGCTCAAAGGGTGCCAATGTAAGCTTCTCTAGCACAAAATTGAGATCCCAAGGAGGAGGGATTGGTTTCCTTGGTGGTCTGATATGAAGGACATCTTTAAGGAACAGTTTCACTTCTAACCTAGAGGCTAAAGGAGGAGACATAGGCAGACAAACAGAAATGGCTGAAAAATGAGCCTTCACCAAGGAGGACAGCTCACCCTTCATCAAGTCACATAGATAGGACAAAACCACCATGGCATCCACTGATAATGGCTGTACGTCCTTCTTATGACACCAGATGGAAAACATTTTCCCTTTGGAAACACAGGATTTCCTAGCAGTGGGTTTTCTGGCCTCTTGCAGAACTTGAAGCACGTCCTCTAAACATAGGTGTCTAAAGGGGGTTAAAACCCTATCACCCACACAGCCAAGTTTAGGGTTAAAAGCTGTGGATATATTAGGGCTACCTTGTCCTATGTGACTAGATCCATCCTGTGGTGTAACCTGTGATGATCGCCCCTGGCTAAGTGCAGGACAAGGGGGATCTAGTGCTGGCTTGGCCAAAAGGGAGTCACCAACAACATTTTTGGCTGATCCTGCTGAATCTTCAGTAGGACCTTTTGGAGGAGAGGCAAGGGGGGGAAATGCACATAGAAACATCCCTTTCCTTGAGAATGACAGGGTGTCCACCTTCCAGGCCAAGGGATGTGGAACCCTGGCACAAAATTTTGGAAGTTGCCTTTTCATGGGGGAGGCAAAAAGATCTACCTGAGGCATACCCCAATAATTGATCACGTCCAGAAATACATCCCTGTGTAACATCCATTCGTGAGATTGGCTCACTGACCTGCTTAATGAGTCTGCCACCACATTCTGAGCTGAGGGGAGGTAAACTGCCTGAAGGGTAACTTGACTTTGTAAGGCTAACTCCCAAACTTGTATGGCTAGTCTGCATAGGAGGTAAGACATTGCACCCCCCCCCACCTGCTGATGTACCAAAGGGCTGTGGTGTTGTCTGTGAACCATCTCGGCATCCCCTGGAACTAACTTGGTTTTGAAGATTTGTAGGGCAAAAAGAAGAGCCCTAGTCTCTTTTACATTATTATGTTCCTTCATCTGTTTGGAAGGCCAAACATCTCTGACCATCCAAGATTGAAGAGTCACACCCCATCCTGTGTTTAAAGCATCTGTGTATAACTCTAGAGAGAGGAAGGGTGGTTGTAGGGGAAGACCAGGGTTTTTGGTCACTTGAAGGATCCACTAATTCAACTCATTTTTTATGCAAGGCAGAAGTGGAATCATGAAATCCAGAGGGTGAGAGTGCTGCATCCAAACTGTCCTGAAGAACTATTGAATTTTCCTCATGTGCAACTTGGCAAAGGGAAGCATGGGGATGGTAGATGCCATGAACCCCAGGAGGTGCAGAAAGTCCCTATCCATCTGAGACTGGAGGGGTTAGATGTTGTGGAAGTAAGAAATAAGGAACATCACCTTCTCTGTGGGTAGTGTGGCTAACATCCTGTTTGTTTGGATCCTGCATCACAGGAAAGGGGGTCAGAGAGGACTTCAGGTAATTTATGGTGAAGCCTAGACTCTCCAGAAGGAACACAGTGAAGGAAAGATACTCCTGAAGAAGGCTTGGGGACTGGGCTTGAATAAGGAGGTCGTCAAGGTAAAGAAAAATCTGAATTCCCTGCATTCTGCAGCATACTATGAGAGAAGCCAAGCATTTTGTGAAGACCCTTGGTGCCACAGAAGAGATCAAAGGGCAAAGCACAAAACTGAAAATGCAAGCCAGCAAAAGAAAAACATAAAAATTTCCTGAAATGAGGGTGAATGGGGATATGAAGATAAGCATCTTTTATGTCTAAAGGCACCATGAGCGCCTGGGGTAGAATGAGAGGGAGAAGAGGGGGAAAAGTAGGCACATGAAATATGGGGACTTTTAGAAAGGTATTTAAATGAGAAAGGTCCAGGATGGGTCTCCAGGGGCCATCCTTCCTGGGGACCAGAAACATCCTGGAGTAGAAACCTTTCCCTTTTTGAGAGGAGGGGACCTTTTGAATCGCCCCCTGAGAAAGAAGATCTGAAATAACCCGAGGGAAGAATATCACTTGATGCTTTCATGGTTGCGGGATACCTCTGAAAGAGGGGAAAGTATCCCAAACCATGAAATATTCTCTCTGGATGATGGAGAGGATCCAAGAGTCCTGAGTGATCCGGTTCAAAGCAGCAAGAAAAAGAGAGATGAAGGGACAGGGGAGTGGATGGCCCTGGAGGCAGGTAGTTATAGGCTACCAGGTTTAGTTTGGGACTGAAAGGGTTGTTTTGGAGCTGGAGTGGAAGGAGCAAATTTGGAAGAAGTTGTTTTCCAAGGTTCTCTTTTACTTTTAGAAGAAGGCAGGATAGGCTTTTTCACAAATGTGGTCTTTGCTGCATAGTTCATTTGGAAATGGGAACTGGGAAAACAAGAATATACTTGAGGTCCTGTAACTCCTTATCTTTTTCCTGTAAAGATTTTAAAAGTCAGCTGCTAAGCTATTAATTAAGCCTTTATTGTCTAGGGGGCATCCATCAATTTGGCTTTGACGTCATCAGGCAAAGGTTGTAGCCTGAGCCAAGAGTATCTTCTCAGGATGGATCCAGAGGCTGCTGCCCTAGTAGATGTATCAGAAGCATCATAACTGGAGTGCCCAGATACTTGGGAGCTGAGGATAGCAGACAATTTTGCCTTGGTTGGAGAGTATGGGAGGTCTGAAAGGAGTTTTCCTGCATCTGAAAAGAGAGCCAGGGAGTTCTTGGCCATGTCAGTCTGGTAATTAAATGTCCAGAAGGCCGGAGTAGCAGAGGTATAAACCTTTTCCCCCAGTCTCTCCATAACCTTGCTCTCTTTATCAGAGAGCAATAGAGAGGTGGATGGTGGAAGCAATTTGAAGGCCTTTTCAGCTGAAACTGTAATGGTAGCTGAGTCACATGGGGCATTGAAAAGGAATTTGGAGTCCTCTGGTACCTTGTAGAACCTGTCCGGAAGTTTGGGAGCAGGAGGCTGAGAGTCTGGATACTGGGACACAACAGTGAAACCATCCAGGAAGGCAGGTAGGATTAGAGGAATGGCACAGGGAGATGGAGAATCCATCTGCAAGAGATCTTAATACCTCTTTTGTATATCAGAGACTTGGGAACAGTCACATTTAAAAAAATCCTTTGTTTTCTGTATAATTTTTCCAAAGGAAATATCCTCCCCAGGGGAATCTGTACCATTAGATTCCTCCTCTGGGGAGGCAAACCCCAAGGGAGAAGCTATTTGGGTGAATTAGGCCAAGGACTCCTCTCCTGAAGATTCCTCCTCATCTGAAGAGGTACCTCTTCAGCTGTTTACTTGAAAGCACTGGAAGGAGAAAAGGCCTGCGGAGGGACAGAAGGAGAGGGTTGGGGCAGAGCCATAAAGGAGTTGAAAAGGCTTTGTGAGAAAGCCTGCTAGTCAGGAGTTTGCTCCTGTGGAGCTGGAGTAACATGCTTTGTTTTTATTTTCTTCTTTTCAGTGGCTTCCATATGGTGAAAGCTAGAAGGGCTCGATGTCAGCCTACACTCCACTATATCTGAAAGCACATCCTCATGCACAGTGATTTGTGTGATACCACGAGGACCTTCAGAAATAACAAGCCATGGTTCCCCCCTTTGCCAGAATCGGATGCCTGCACTTCCCTCCCCACACATGCTGGTAGACTTTTTGGGGGCTTCCACTGTGGTACCCGCCAAAGGGACATCCACCACCACCGGTATGGCCTCCAGGCCTACATCGGTCTCGGGAGAAACAACTAGAAGAGAGGGCGCAGCTGGAAGTTCAGGCAGAGATTTCTTGGCCTTTTTCGCTAGGGACTCATCCAAAGGACACTACGTCACATCCATCACCTGCACCAGATGCTTAAGGCAGTGGTTTTCTAAGTCAAGCTTAAGCTATGCTAAGCGGCTCCTAAGAGTTTTTGGGACAAATGACTTACAGATAATGCATGTGGTGTGATCATGGTCTGGGTCTAAACAGAACAAGCAGAGGTCGTGTGAGTCTTTATGTGGAATCTGCCCTCCACACTGACACTTGCCCCTTCTTAGCTGACATGAAATTACCCAACAAACAAGCAGCAGCAACAAGAATATTATATATATATATATATATATATATATATATATATGTATGAGAAAAAAAAACATTCCGGTACATATCTGGTACCCAACTGATTTGGCGAGTGAACGTCTGGAGCAGGAGATCGGACAGGCGTCAGAAAATTTCTGAGGATGGTGCGTTCTGACGTCCACATTATACCAGTCTCTTTATGGCCGACATATGTGGGATGATGTGCGGAGTAGGACGTACCTCGCAGCAGCATGTAGACTTTTGTACGATGGCTGGGCGTACAATTCAGCTGGAGGCAGACTTCCCAATGGATGAATACTGCATCACAGGAATAACAAGACATTTGCTTCCTAACTGAACTGAACCATCTGTAGCTTGATCAAAACTCTACTGCACACTTTCTTACTGGAACTCTTTGTTACTGTCAGGGTATGAGTTTTAAGCCTGCATTGCAGCCACCAATTAATCCATAATGGTCAGGGGTTATGGAAGCTGGCTTTATGAGTGAACAGCAAACAAACACTGCTACTTTGGACTATAGTCAACACCAGATAAAATCAAAAACAAAGTTCACTGAGTACTGGCATAGTATAAAGCTATAACAACTGGAATTGAAACTTTAATACCGTAGCAGAGTTTAAGGAATGTATTTCGGAGAGGAAGAGGCCAAATTTTAAGTGAGATAAGATGATCCTCCCATAAACAGAGGTTTAGGATTATCTTATTTGAATAGATACCTTAAAGCTATACAATCAAGGCTCACATACATAATGGAAGCAGAAGATTGTAAATAAAAGTGGAAAGGGATAAAATAGCAAAGTTCAAGAAATACGAAGACAGTAAGATTTTGCAGCTCCCTAAGGAAAACCACCACCACCATGTAGAACATTATATTCATACAGTAGCTGAAAGTATTAGAACTAAGCCAATATGGGAATGGAGAAAATTAATTTTGTCAATAGGAATGACTTCAAGTACGGTTACAGAAAATAGGCAATAATGGGTCTGAAATTCACAATTGAAAACTGGCATAGGAACCAGGGTAGTAGAAGCCAATAACTAGCGAGGGAGAGGTAATAGAGTGTGATGAGGCAAGCAGAAGTCTGGACTGCAGGTTAGAGACTGCATTCCCTACCAGGGATTGATATCGGAGTATAGGCAAAGAAAAATGAATAGGGGAGTAGCTAAGTGAAAGACCAGCTCTGGTAGAGTTTTCAGTTGTGTCTAGAACAGAAGCTGTTGTTATAAAAAATGGGATAACTAGTAAAGCATAAATAACATTACATGATAACTATAGGAATCAATCAGAGGAGGTTAGAAAAGATTGGGAAGAGGGACTGAGAAAGCAATTTACAAAGGAATAATGTGAGGACATCTGTATGGCTCACAAGTATGCAAAAAGCCAAGGTGGTTTAGGATTTTTGCTTGGAAGTGTTTACATAGGTATTTTTATACCCCAAGAAGGCCTCAGATAATTTTTCCTCCAGCAGATAGCAACTGCTGGAGTTATGACCAAAAAAAGAGAGGTAAATGGGACATGTTTGTGGGGAATGTAACAATCTGGCAGATTTTAAAAATTCCCTCCAGAGCAGTCTGTCAGAAATATTAGGCTGTAGCTAAGAAAGGAAATGTTTCTTTGAAGGTGGGACACAGAATCTGAAATGCCCAGACACAGTAAGGTCTTACTATGTTTAACATTACTTGCTGCCAAAAACAGGTACTAGAAAATGACAAACAAGACCTAGACCAACTGTAACTGAAATACTGAATATTGTAAAGGGGGTACGTAAAAAGGGAGGAGTTCCTGATCCACTGCATGGCCTGACTTCTCCACTTTGCCTCCTAAGGCATGATAGTTCTGAGGGTGTAGCTAAAATCCTCCAGGATTCAATCTTTTGCATATTATGGTCCTTATCTGTGGGAGACTCCAGCACTCAGTGGGTTTAAAAGGTCTTTTAAAACCAATTTATTTTATCTGGCTTTTGATCACTTATTTTTCCTTCAAGTTTACTTGAACTATTTGATAAATATTATTAGGTTGTTAATACTGTCATCCACCTTGTCTACATAGGATATGTGTGCACTAGGCTATGACAAGAAGGGCCTTTTAAGTCTAGTCATGCATATCAAGCCTCTGACAAGTTCTGGTACCCTAAATAAGTGTAAGCAGGGGCTTGGGAGATGGAACATCTACAAGCAGGGGCCTGAGAGATAAACCATTTACAGACTGTGTCCATTAGAGATACTGCTACCAAACCAGGGATGATTTTCCTGTTCCCCATCCAATTATCCAGGTCACACTTGGATTGGGTTATGGAAGAACTCTGCTTCACATGGATGGGGAGCATGTTCCTGAGAAGAGGTAGTCTCTAGGATACATAACTGTCTCTCCAGCAGGTGCTATTCATATCACAGGCAAGGTTTAAGTCTTTAGAAGAAGCAATTCTGGTGCTGTTCATTTTCCACATATGCAGGAGGTCCACCAGCATGGGGGTCTGACAATGCCTTATATGCCAGGTATAGATCTTCCCTTAACACCTGTAGGAGACAGAATATAGGGGATAGGGCCTTAAGGCAGTCTACATAGGACATGTTACTAACATCCTGTATTATTTTAGTGAGGAACCTCCAGGAATGTTTCAATTGTTGGATGTGCCTGGTTAGGTACATACCAAAGGGGGCAATGTACTCAATGTCAGGTCTGATGAATGCTGAATACAGTAAAACAATGACCTCGTTGGACCTAGGTGCCATACCTTTGTTGATAAGTTGCATAATGTAGAATGATTTCTTCACTGCTGTAGACATGTGATGGACAAAGGCTAGATTGCTGTCTATATGGGTCCCCAAGTCCCTGACTGCTTGGTCAGCTCTTACTGGTGTGTTGTCAATATAATACATAATCGGGGTGGATGACTTCCCAAAGGAAACCATTATGCATTTCCTGGCATTTAGATTTAGTCCATGGCTCTGACACTAGTTATTTTTCTGTGTCAGCCCTTCCTGGAGAACATCTGTGTTTTGTGGGATTCTATGACTGTTCCTAATTTTCAATCACCTGCAAATGTAGTCAGCCAGAGGCCACTGACCTTGGCCTTGACTTCAGAGAAGTAAATGCCAAAAAGTAGCAGTCCCAGGATCAATCCCTGAGGGACTCCTCTTGTGACTGGCCTCTTTGTAGAGGCTGACTCCCCATTCTAACTTCCTGGGTCCTGTCAGTCAGCCAGCTGGCTCTACACTGGATGACATAAGGGTTTATATCTAATTTCTTAAGCTTGTCAATAATGCCAGAGTGGGGTACTGTGCAAATGCCTTGACAAGGTCAAGGTAGGCAGTGTGAACCATTTTGCCCTCATGCACAGCTTTGGTGATCTTATCAAAAAACTTCACCAGGCTGAGTAGGTATGACTTGCCCTTGATTAAACCAAACTGAGTTGGGTTCAGTGTATGAAGGATTCCTATGTCATTATTGATCATTTCCATGGTAATTCATTCTGTGGCTTTTCATATGAGACCAGCGAGTCTTCTGGGTCTGTAGTTTACAGGGTCTGTAGATGGCCCACCTCTCTGCAGACGGATGACTGTTGCTGTTCTCCATTCATGAGGAACAAAGTCTTTTTGGTGGCTACACAGTTAAATAGCAATTCCAGAGGGACTGGTAAATCATGTTTCATGTTATTTAGAATGCATCCTAGGATACTGCCTGGGCCCATCAATGCAGTGTTCTTGACCTTAAAAGGAGCATTAAGAACCTGTTCCCTAATGATAGTGGGGGAGTTATATTTGATGGCATTTACTGAGGGGAGGTCGATGAGAGAGAAGGGTAAAGTTGGAGCTGAATTTTTCGACCAGTAGGTTTGCTACATCTTCTGGATCAGTAAAGGTGGCTCCATTAATAATCAGCTCTTCACACAACTGTGTATTGCCTTTGGGACTGTGGACATAGCTAAAGAATACCTTGTGGTTGCCCTTGGCTTGGGAGGCCAAATTTACCTCAAATTTGCCTTTGGTAGACTTTATTGGTCCTCTGAGTTGTTTGTTTAGTTTGACGAGAATGCTTTTATCCTGCTGGATACTGCACCTCCTAACTTTTGCCATGATTTTCTTCCTTCTGTTATACAGAAGACTGATGATGTGATTCCATGAAGGTCAGCTTGTTTTTTTATGTTATTTCTGAACTTCTTCCGGATGGATACAGCTTTCTCTATGCAGTTATTAACATGCTTGTATAGGGTTTCTGTCAAGAGTTCCACATAGGCAGCAGTGTTTTCAGGGTTTCTTGGGACTTGAAATTTTGCCACATTATCCCTTAATAGTCAGAAGGCAGCCTTAGAAAAGTTCCTGAACACTTCAGGACTAGCTGAGATTCCAGGTTTTATCTTTACTTCAAAGGAGACCATTCTGTGGTCTAACCTTGCCAAAGAAGATATTACACTAGGGGGTGTGCAGCACTCTTCCATATTAGTGATGATTTGGTCCAGTATGTTTGCAACCATGGTCAGTGTAATGACAATCCGGTCCAGGGAGTTTGTGTTTACAAAATCCAGGAATCTCTCCGCCTGCACATTTGGTGTTGTATACGATTTCCAGTTAATAGTGAGGTAATTAAAGCCACCCATGAAAATGGCATTAGGTTGGATGGTGAGTGTTTCCAATAAGTTTAAACGCATGTCATAGGTTCCCTGGGTCATACAGGGGAACCTACAGCTTGTAAAGAAGTGTTATGGGATTATACCTGTGAGTGATTTGAAGGTAGACAAGCTCAAGCTCATTGTCCTGTTTGACCAGCCTTGAGGTAAATTTATTTTTGATGTAAATTGAGACACCTCCACCTTTAGTCCCTTGTCTGTGTAATAGCTGGTCTAAATGTGTGGATGGCATTATAGCCTTGCACTACTGACGTACTCCCCGCAGCTGTGCAAGGCTATTCAGCATTCTCTAGGGTGAGGAGAGCTTGTAGGGAGTGGAGTTTTTTTGTTTAGACTCCTGGCAATGAGCAGTAACACCTTTAGATTTTCTAGGTTTTGATTTGCTATGTGGTAAGTACTTGCAGTTTTGCATTGCCTAAAAAAGGCACTATAAGGAGAACAATGTTTTAGCTAATATTTGAAAGTTTAGAGGGGAGAGGTAGAGACCATACCTAGCAAAGCAGTGTGGTCTGTTGACCATCTCTTTCCATGCTGACAAATACTGCATCCCCTTAAAATTACACCAGAAACTAAGCGGCATTGCCTAAAAAAGCCACTATGAGTAGAACAATGTTTTAGCTAATATTTGAAAGTTTAGAGGGGAGAGGTAGAGACCATACCTAGCAAAGCAGTGTGGTCTGTTGACCATCTCTTTCCATGCTGTCAAATACTGCATCCCCTTAAAATTACACCAGAAACTAAGCCAATTACTAAAGTTAGGCATCTTCTGTTTGTATTGTGGGATTATCCTTGTTGAAGGTAAATTGTTGCTCAGTGCTAGGCTCAGACCAGCCTGGGACACACATTCCAA
Source organism: Protopterus annectens (assembly GCF_019279795.1). Lineage (NCBI taxonomy): Eukaryota > Metazoa > Chordata > Ceratodontiformes > Protopteridae > Protopterus > Protopterus annectens. Next base: position 415,668,299 of record NC_056730.1, on the reverse strand, counting down.
GAGCTGCATGATGTCTCTTTTCATATATTCTAGGGAGGTACATCCCAAGTCATTTACACCCATATGAACTATGACTGGGTTGCACTTGTCTTCCAATGACTTGAGTGTGTGTAATATTCTGAAACCTGGCTCCTGTTAAGCAACGGACCATGACTTTCTTCTCACTCAGCCTGGTGAGAAGGACCTCAGTGTGCCTCACAATGGAGTCTTCAATGAGCAGAATGTCAGACTGTGTGGTGGCTTGCCTTAAAGACTTAGATGGGGAAGCTAATAAGTAGAACCTGATGATTTATGGATGAAGTATTTAGGGAGATGCTTTGAAGTTAGGTTAGACAGCAGCTAATCAACCAGTACTTACTGAAGAAAAATATTTAGCTTTGTCAAGAGTGATAAAACAAGGAGATTATCCTGATTGGCTACTGCGTGGTTAGTACTAGTGCTGGTCTTACCACAGGTTCATGCTGATGGAATACAATGCTTGTTTGCTTCTTCTCTCACCAGTAGCAGAATATTAGCACCAATCCCATAATGAGAAGCAGGCCACAGGCTCTTTGGTAAACAACAGTCTTGCCCCAGATGATGCAAGGGTCTTGTAGGCTTGTTGTAGCCTTTTCCTGGTAGGTGCCTTGAATGACAACTAGACCAGTCAGGAAGGTCCAACACAGGTACTCACTGCCCAGTTAGAAAAAGGAAGGAATCAATGCACTCTGCTCATTCTTTCACCAGCAGCAAAACAGAAGCACTAATCCCAAGATAACTACTGATATGCAGAACATGGGGTCTCCAGTAATCAGTGGTATTGGACAAGATGCTCCAGATTTTAAAGGTAAGATGAAAGAAAAACGGATTAATATCCTAAGAGTTGCAGTGTGCACTAAGCAGTTAGATATGAAAAGGGGGCAAACTTAAGCTTTAGTACTCTAAGTAGACAGCCCTAATTTTAAAAGAGCAAGATAGTTTGGAATGGGATGGATACATTGTATTCTGACTCTATGGAATAGTGGGATGGCCGATAAATATAAATAGCTGAAGGGGGTGATTATACAAAATGATAACTTTGAGCTTACTCACAACAGTTAATGAAAGAGGATAGGAAAGGAAACACATGGTCAAATTAACATAAGTGGCATGCAACTAGAAAGACACTTGAGTTTAAAAACATAGCAGCACCAGAGTGGGAGGGTGAGGGGGAAATTTAATTTATGTATGACTCACACGAGACACAGCTGTGATCACTTTCCTAGTTTAAATACTCAATTAAAATCAAAATACAAGTAAAACTCAGAATGAAGAAAATAAATTGCAATATACAAAATAGGAGGAGGCAATGAAGCAATATAAAACACAAGAAAGCAAAAATA